>NC_092165.1:31418223-31718223 GCF_045791955.1 Oncorhynchus clarkii lewisi
CTCTTTTGTTCGCTCTCTCTCTCTTTTGTTCTCTCCCTCTCTTTTGTTCGCTCTCTCTCTCTTTTGTTCGCTCTCGCTCTCTTTTGTTCGCTCTCGCTCTCTTTTGTTCGCTCTCTCTCTTTTGTTCGCTCTCTCTCTCTTTTGTTCGCTCTCTCTCTCTTTTGTTCGCTCTCTCTCTCTTTTGTTCGCCCTCTCTTTTGTTCGCTCTCTCTTTTGTTCGCTCTCACTCTCTCTCTTTTGTTCGCTCTCTCTCTCTCTCTCTTTTGTTTGCTCTCTCTCTCTCTCTCTCTTTTGTTCGCTCTCTCTCTCTTGTTCGCTCTCTCTCTCTTTTGTTCGCTCTCTCTCTCTTTTGTTCGCTCTCTCTCTTTTGTTCGCTCTCTCTCTTTTGTTCGCTCTCTCTCTCTCTTTTGTTCGCTCTCTTTCTCTCTTTTGTTCGCTCTCTCTCTTTTGTTCGCTCTCTCTCTCTTTTGTTCGCTCTCTCTCTTTTGTTCGCTCTCTCTCTTTTGTTCGCTCTCTCTCTTTTGTTCGCTCTCTCTCTCTTTTGTTCGCTCTCTCTCTCTTTTGTTCGCTCTCTCTCTCTTTTGTTCGCTCTCTCTCTCTTTTGTTCGCTCTCTCTCTCTTTTGTTCGCTCTCTCTCTCTTTTGTTCGCTCTCTCTCTCTTTTGTTCGCTCTCTCTCTTTTGTTCGCTCTCTCTCTCTTTTGTTCGCTCTCTCTCTCTTTTGTTCGCGCTCTCTCTCTCTTTTGTTCGCGCTCTCTCTCTCTTTTGTTCGCGCTCTCTCTCTCTCTTTTGTTCGCGCTCTCTCTCTTTTGTTCGCGCTCTCTCTTTTGTTCGCGCTCTCTCTCTTTTGTTCGCTCTCTCTTTTGTTCGCTCTCCCTCTCTCTCTTTTGTTCGCTCTCTCTCTCTCTCTCTTTTGTTCGCGCTCTCTCTCTCTTTTGTTCGCGCTCTCTCTCTCTTTTGTTCGCGCTCTCTCTCTCTTTTGTTCGCTCTCTCTCTCTCTTTTGTTCGCTCTCTCTCTCTCTCTTTTGTTCGCTCTCTCTCTCTCTTTTGTTCGCGCTCTCTCTCTCTTTTGTTTGCTCTCTCTCTCTCTCTTTTGTTCGCTCTCTCTCTCTCTTTTGTTTGCGCTCTCTCTCTTTTGTTCGCGCTCTCTCTCTCTTTTGTTCGCTCTCTCTCTCTCTTTTGTTCGCTCTCTCTCTCTTTTTTGTTCGCTCTCTCTCTCTTTTGTTCTCTCTCTCTCTCGCTCTCTCTCGTTTGTTCTCTCTCTCTCTCTCTCTTTTGTTCTCTCTCTCTCTCTCTGGAGTTTGACTCATGTGGACCAAGTTAAGGACTTTTTTAAGGACATTTGTTACAGAGACTTTCAGAGCTGACATGATTTCTTAATTAAGTTCTCGTGAGCGCTGTGGTCTGCAGTGGTGATTCATGTAACCATGAGCCTGGCTGCTAGATAGAAGAACAACCAGGAACAACCTTCTCCATTGTGCAGATGCTTGGATGCATCCCAAATGGCATCCTATTCCCTACTTTTGATATAGCACTTCAAGGGCAACACTAAAATGCAGGGGTTTACACAGAAGGAGCTCCATGTTTTCCATACCCAGTAGCAGAGGAGGCTGCTGAGGGGAGGACGGCTCATAATAATGGCTGGAACGAAGTGAATAGAATGGCATGAAACACATGGAAACCATGTGTTTGGTGTATTTGATACCGTTCCACTCTTTCTGCTCCAGCCATTCCCACGAGCCCGTCCTCCCCAATTAAGGTGCCACCAATCTCCTGTGCGCAGTAGTGCCCGGACTGTTGGCAGACTACGTCAGAGAACCTGGCTTGTCTTTTGTTGGTTTAGCAGCAGATTTGATCATTGTTACTCCACTTCCTGCTAACCAATACAACAACACAGTGGAATCCCCCTTAAGACCAGAGTAGCAATGTCCATCTTGTCTGGCCTCAATTCTAAAGAGGAGCCAGTCCGGCCAGCCAACGCTGCTGATAAACATGTTTGTGCTAACACTGTCAATGACAAAGCGTCAGAGTGTTTGGCTGAAAATGCAGGACTCAACACGAGAGTGGACGATAAATAGGCTCCCATCGTGCTTTAGAATTGTTTCCCACCCAGTCTTGTCAGCTTGTTGTAAGCATGTTGCCCTTTTCCACATAACTCAGCGTCTAGGGAGGTTGACAATGAAATTGGGTTGAAGCTAGGTTAAACACATTTAAGCGCAGCGAGCCTGTTGTGTTTGTTGAAACGACAAAAGGTGCTCTTGGCTATCGGCCGGGGGAGAGAGAGTTGTTTAAAATAAGGAACCTAACTTGTGTATCTTTCACTTCAAAGTAGGAGGGCAGACATCCACTCTGCTACAGGGTAAATAATCATTCCTCCCTGGGAGAACCATGAATAGCCATAAACCTATACACTGTTTGTTTAAGGCGGTGTCGCAAATGGCTCCCTACTATTCCCTATATAGTGAACTACATTTGACCAGAGCCCAATGGGCCATGGATGAAAGTAGTGCACTATGTAGGGAATCGAGTGCCATTTTGGACACAACCACTGTGTCTAAATATGTACTGTTTGTTTGCTTTAGCGAAGACTGCTGCCTGGCTGAGTGGAAAAAACCCAGCAGCCCAGCAGCCAGACTAATCTCTCGGCAAGAAAAAAAAAACACTAATAACCAAACAGTCAGGGAGATCAGTGGGAAGAGTTAGTTCAATTTACTCAAAGTCATGAGTAAACATTGATGAACTGTAACAAGGCATAGTCAGATAAACAATGGTAAATCACTATAGGAAAAACAGAGTGGCGCCTCAAAGGGACTTAGGCCTAAAATCCTACAAACATCACACTGTGCAATGTCTGCAAATACGTCCTCAAATATTCCCATTTCCATAAATGACTGTGTGTCACAAATGGCACCCTATCCCAACAGTGTTGTCAACTCAGTGGTGCTGCTGTGGTAATTCATCCTACAGCAGCTAGTGTTGTGAACTGGGGGGCTGACGGACTGTTAATTACAGATCCCAGCTCAGAAGCACATCAGCTAAATGAGGATTAACTGGAGAGAGGGAGAGCTCTTTGAAAGTTAAAACTCCTTGAGCGAGTTGGTGTGGTGTGTTTTGATCCTGACGATGAAAACATATCTGAAGCTTGGAAACAGTTTAGGTTCTATATCCGTATGGTGTTCTTCTAGTGAGCCTGTTAGACTTAGACCTCTACACTTCATCTGCTGCCAATGACGCAGGACGGTAAGGGAGGGGAAAGTAGACCCCCGCTCCCCCTGTCGCACCTCCCCAAACACACATACTATACAGTAGGTCCACAGAAAACAGAGTTGGTCTGGCTTCAGGGCAGGACCACATTTATACAGTTTACGTCCAAACGCAACATAAGAAAACATTAATCCTGAAAAAATGTATACAATTTAGTGCCAGGGAGCCCAGCAGAACACCCCCTTTCCAAATAAATAGTACAGTCCAGTACTTCCTGGTGCTAATAAAGGTATCGTTTGCAGTACGGATCATTGTGTGTCAAAATGAAGCTACAACAATATACAATTTCTAGGTCCTTTTTTATTCAAGCTTGCATTCAGTAGTAGCTTTGCCATACATAACAACAACTGTGGATGTATCCTTTAAGACAACTGCAAGCCATGGTTATATAAAGTCTCATTCACTATGATCTTGTTACAATCCAGTGCCTGGAGTGAACACTAAACTGAGGCAGGGAGACAGACAGACAGTGCATCCACTCTGACCATATAATCCTATATAGTTTCTTATTGCTTTCCGACCTGTAAATAGAACCTGCGTCCTAAATGGGACACTACATCCCCCATAAGGCTGTGGCCAAAAGTAGTATCGTATAATAGGGAATAGGGGGCCATTTGGGACCCATGCCGGACAGACAACCTTCACTGTGTCACGTCCAGTCTAAATGATTAGGCTGCAGTACACATTGAATCAGACCATCGGCCCATCTATAGCATGGAGGGAGGCAGGACAGGAGGCGACAGCTAACTGGTCTTGGGGCATACGTAAGAGAATTCAGGCCTCTGTCACTCAGTACTCTAGCTCCAGCGCACACAATCAGGTCCTAGATTGCGTCCCAAGTGGCACCTTATTCCCCATCTAGTGCACTACTTTTGACCAGTCGTGCACTATATAGGGAATAGAGTGCCATTTGGGACATAGTCCTAGTGTAGTGCCTTGACAATACTTTTAAATGCAGTTCCTCATTGAACCTAGTAATGAACGGCTAGTGAAATGTATTTTTTATTTGAATGGCTTTTTTTACTTGACCACCCAAATCAAAGCCCCCTGCTGTTGACTGAGTTCAGTTTCCCCAAGTAAAGCCAGAGCACAACATATAGGCTAAGACACAATAACTGAGTGGTAACATAATCATGTTAGCTGCAAAGGCGTCAGTTGAGTTGTCCCTTTCAATTCAGGCTTGTGTTTTCTTCCCTAACAACAAGTAGCTACAACGACTAGACAACTGGGGGGAGAAGAAAGGGGTGAAGGCGCTGAGGCGATAAACAAAAACGAAACGAGAAACATTAACATGCAGGTGGAAGCTTTGCTCTTTCAACCCGTCCCTCATCTCACTGGTCCATCACATTACTGCTGAAACAAAACTCCCTACAGGGACGCAGTGAGAGACAAAGCACACTGACATTCAACACAGCTACAAAAATATCCAAACACAGAATGAATTACTTTAACAGATTCTGCTGGCCATCACGAAATACCCGACATGGACGGTAGCTGGTTATCATCACAGACTCACAGGCTTAAAGGACAGGCAGGGAAAGTGTTTGATTTGAGGGAAAAGCAGATAAGGAAAACTAATCCAACTGATATACCGGATAAAGTTTGATGCAATTTCAGATACATAATGAACCATTAGATATGAGGGCGTAGGATCAAGCACAGTCATTCTTACAGCTTCATCTGATTTAAGATGATAGTTTGAATCCCAAATGGCAACTATTCTCTACATAGTGCACTGGGGCCCATAGGGCTCTGGTCAAAAGTAGTGCACTATGTAGGGTGCCATTTGGGACACACAGAGTGAAGAAAGCAGGCAGAGACAGCCATTAGCCAGCACAATAATGGCTCCAGTAATCAGTTTGGACTGGCTTCCACTGGCCAACATGGTGACATGCATGTTCTCTCGCATTAACAAACACACAAATCCTTGTACAGCAGCAGTAAGCCCCCAGTGCCTAGTAGAATACCAGGAAGCATTTTTACATTTACAGTTTTGTCACTTAGCAGACATTCTTATCCAGAGTGACTTACATGCGTCCCAAATGGCACCCAATTCTCGACATAGTGCACTACTTTTGACCACACGGGAGCCATTTAAAAGGCCCAGTGCAGTTGAAAATGCGATTTTCCTGTGTTTTATTGACTTTTTCCACACTATGAAGTTGGAATAATACTGTGAAATTGTGAAAATTTTAGTGTAAGAGCTGTTTGAAAAGACCGTCTGAAATTTCAGCCTGTTTTGGTGAGATGGAGTTTTGGCCTGCCTGGTGACATCACCAGACGGTAAATTAGTTAATAGACCAATAAGAAAGAGAGTTCCAAACCTCTCTGCCAATAACAGCTAGTTTTCAGTTTTCCCCTCCCCACTCAGACCACTCCCAGACAGTCCGAGCTAAATTCTTGCTTCAGAAAGAATGCTCTTTTTTTTGCTTCTTTTTGACTGTTTTAATGAAAATCACTGTAAGCTACTTAATTGTTACCCAGAAATGATTTGATATTGAGATAAAAACAAAAAACAGCTGCATTGTGCCTTTAAGACAAAGCCCATGAGGATCCTCTTCATTCAGCAGTGTTAATACCACGTTCTCCATTATCCTTCACTCTTCCTCTCTTTAAGATTTGAAATGTGTCTACCTAATCTGAACGCAGTGGCACTACTTCACTCCCAGAGTCTCTCTCCCACTGGTACACAATAACCTTACAGTAGCCCTGCTCCTCTTTAAGGCCAATGGCGTGTCCCAAATGGTACCTTATATGCCGTGCACTACTTTTGATCAGAGAGACTTATTCCACTATACAGTGCCTTTCGGGAAAGTATTCAGACCCATTGACTTGATCCACATTTTGTTACGTTACAGACTTATTCTAAAATTGAGGAAATAAAACAATTTCCTCAGCAATCTACACACAATACCCCATAATAACAAAGCGAAAAACAGTTTAAAAAAAAATTATGTTTGCAAATGTATTAAAACCAAAAAACAGAATTATCTTATTTATATAAGTATTCAGTATTGCTATGACACTCAAAATTGAGCTCAGGTGCATCCTCCTCTTGATTGGAGTCCATCTGTGGTAAATTAAATTGATTGGACATATTTTGGAAAGGCACACACGTCTATATAAGGTCCCACAGTTGACAGTGCATGTCAGAGCAAAAACCAAGCCATGAGGTCAAAGGAATTGTCCGTAGAGCTCCAAGACAGGATTGTGTCGAGGCACAGGTCTGGGGAAGGGTACCAAAACATTTCTGCAGTATTGAAGGTCCCCAAGAACATAGTGGCCTTCATCCTTAAATGGAAGAAGTTTGGAACCACCAAGACGAGTCAAGATCGAGGCAAAGATGAACGGAGCAAAATACAGAGAGATCCTTGATGAAAACCTGCTCCAGAGCGCTCAAGACCTCAGACTGGGGTGAAGGTTCACCTTCCAACAGGACAATGCAGGAGTGGCATTGGGACAAGTCTCTGAACGTCCTTGAGTGGCCCAGCCAGAGCCCGGACTTGAACCCAATCTATCATCTCTGGAGAGACCTGAAAATAGCAGTGCAGTGACGCTCCCCATCCAACCTGCCAGAGCTTGAGAGGATCTACAGAGAAGAATGGGAGAAACTCCCCAAATACTGGTGTGCCAAGCTTGTAGCGTCATACCCCGAGTGGCGCAGCGGTCTAAGGCACTGCATCTGAGTGCTACAGATGTCACTGCAGACACCCTGGTTTGAATCCAGGCTGTATCACAACCGGCCGTGATTGGGAGTCCCATAGGGCGGCGCACTATTGGCCCAGTGTCGTCCGGGTTTGGCCGGTGTAGGCCGTCATTGTAAATAAGAATTGGTTCTTAACTGACTTGCCTAGTTAAATAATAAAAACAATAATAAAAACAATCGCTGCAAAAGGTGCTTCAACAAAGTACTGAGTAAAGGGTACTTTTGTCAATGTGACATTTAAGTTGTTCATTTTTAATAAATTAGTCAACATTTCGACAAACCAGTTTTTGCTTTTTCATTATGGGGTATTGTGTGTAGATTGATGAGGGGGAAAACGATTTAATCAATTTTAGAATAAGGCTGTAACGTAACAAATGTGGAAAAGGTCAAGGGGTCTGAATACTTTTACGAAGGCACTTTATAGGACATGGTTCCCCACCTGGCTGCCTCTGGGACGAATTTAGCCCACAAGTGGTTTTATTTGCACAGAAGACTGTAAAAACACCAGAAAATCAACTCCAACTGATGAGAATTTTGGAAATCTGTTCCCAAGTATTCCCACGCATAATAGAGAGACGTGATTGTATTCGGTTTGAAATTATTATGTTTTGGTCTAATATTTTATATCTGTTTGGGATTCTTGGGGTCAAATGGCTACAAATTATGTTCCGGCCCCTCGACCATCAGCCCAAGAAAGAATCTAGTTGATGATCCCTGATTTATTTATTTCACCTTTATTTAACCAGGTAGGCTAGTTGAGAACAAGTTCTTATTTACAACTGCGATCTGGCCAAGATAAAGCAAAGCAGTTCGACACATACAACAAACAAACATACAGTCAAGAATACAGTAGAAAAAGTATATATACAGTGTGTGCAAATGAGGTAAGATAAGGGAAGGCGAGGTAATTACGATATAGTAATTAGACACTGGAGTGATAGATGTGCAGAAGATGAATGTGCAAGTAGAGATACTGAGGTGCAAAGGAGCAAAATAAATAAATAAATACAGTATGGGGATGAGGGAGTTGGGTGGGTTATTTACAGATGGGCTATGTACAGGTGCAATGATCTGTGAGTTGCTCTGACAGCTGGTGCTTCAAGTTAGTGAGGAAGACATGAGTCTCCAGCTTCAGTGATTTTTGCAGTTCGTTCTAGTCATTGGCAGCAGAAAACTGGAAGGAAAGGCGGCCGAAGGAGGAATATAGGGAATAGGGTGCCATTTAAGATGCAGCCTATTTATTCAGTCACTCCATGTCTATCCTCCCTTCCTACATGCTGAGTGACTCTCATGCCATCTCCTCACCTCCGTGTTGTGTTGTCACTGAGGTGTGTCCAGCCCCATGTACAATATTGAATTTTAAAGCACTGACTTGAGCAGTTCCTAGCCCCCTGTGGTCTAGATGTAGCTAGGGAAGACATGACACAACAGTGATGTCAGGCAAAAATGATTTCACCCTCTCTGGGAGAACAACTGCAGTGACCTGACTTGGAGACAAAGGAAAAGAAAAGGAGAGGGAAGGGGAGGGGTAGGAGAAAAGGAGAGGGGAGGAAGTTGAAGTGCAGACCGCACAGATACACTAGTGCCATCTGGTGGTCAGAGGACACCCAATGGTCGACCCATGTCGTTGTATGTTGGCTTCTCAAACACATTGTTTGTGTCTAAGATGTACCCATTTTTTCCAAAGCTTTCAGATGGATTTGTGGTCTCTCCCAATAATGTGCCACGCTGCCCCCTTTACAAGAATCAATTAGAATGTATTTACATTGTAGCATTGGTGAGACCAATTGAATGAATAAACACAGTTCTATCAATAAACCTGGACTGAGCGACCATACCTGGTTTCTCTGATGTCTCTCCATTGGTCTTTTGAAACTGCCTGACCAGGATGGGAGCAGGTCTGGGAGCTGGAGGACAAGACACCTCAGTTGCCTAAACATAGAGGAGAGGTAACACAATAAATACGAGGCTGGTTCAGAACCTGGTTCCTCTCTAGGTTTCTTCCTAGGTTCCAGCCTTTCTCTGGGGTTTTTCCCTAGCCACCGTGCTTTGCTTGCTCTTTGGGGTTTTTAGGCTGGGTTTCTGTGTGAGCACTTTGTGACACCTACAATATGTACACGTAGGAAGGGAAGACATTGTATTGGAAGGAGATCAGACGGCAACAGAAAGCAGAGGAGGAAGCCAACACATTGTTTTGATGTCTCCATCTAGGAAGAATAATCACCAAACACACACATGGGCTACATCCAGATCTGGTATCCCGACTGATGAGCGTGTTTCATGTGTCAACACTCAACAATAGAGTCCACTTTGCTTGTCTGATTCAGAAAATATTGGAACAAAAGGAGGATACTATATCGATAGGTATTCTCCTTTTTGCATGTATATTATATATATTTTGTAAACTCTGTGTCACTGGGAAGAGCTGGTAAGCAAGCATTTCACTGTAAAGTCTACACCTGTTGCATTTGGCGCACGTGGAGGCAGGACACGGGGCTAAAATAAAATAGGTTGTTGTTTGTCACTGTCACTGTCAACACTCAACACCAGACAATACTGTATGGAGGCTGCTGCAGCCAGCCAATGATTCACACAGGAGGACATCTGCACCAGTTTTATAGAAGATAAAGGCTCGTCCCCAATGGCACCCCATCGCACTAGATAGGGAATAGTACATCCTCCTGATCCTCCATATGGGACGCAGCCACAGCACATGGCTGTACTCTCTGTCTTGTCCTATGAGCCGAGTTGATATGGAAGAAGATGATCTGTTCTAAGAGATTAGGTTGCAATGCATCTTGGGTGAAAGAAGCACATTGGCTAATCCTTCTTGCAGCCGTTGAAAGAGACTCTTCTCTTGTGCAAGTGTCCTCAAACCGGCTATATCTTTAACAGAAACACAACACGGTCTAACCTCACCTACCTAGCTGCCAAGGATAACACAGTGTGAATGACAGAGAGCCAGGTCTCTGTGTGTGTGTGTGTGTGTGTGTGTGTGTGTGTGTGTGTGTGTGTGTGTGTGTGTACAGTAGAAATGTGTAATGCTTGCCTGTGGTGCACAGTGGGAGACAAAGTCCTCCATCGGTGGAGGTGACATTGAGGTGTCAGGTTGATTTGACATCTCTGGCTCCACATCCAGGACTCCAATGTCAACTGGCCACTGAGTGTCCTGGAAGCTCGTTGCATCTGTAGAAACACACTTTCATTCTTCCGTATCCAAGCCTAGCTAACATTTCCCCACTCATAGAGATATACAGTATCATGTAGAATTATAACATCAATGACAGGTGTCCATGCAGCGTAGCCTCGAAAGGAGAGGGAGCCCTGTCACTTCGAAACGATCTCACAAGTCCAAACACAAGGCGTTGCAGTCTGAAAGTGTTTCCAGATGACACAAAGCCACACAAACAATGGTTTCTCTAGCCAAAACATGGGGTTTAACATGCTTTTCAGGATAAGCCACAACAGAGGGGTTGTCAAACTGTTTTACAGGCTCTGTGTCAGCTCAGTGATATTGTAATTGAGTCGCCAGTCTGTTGGTGTCAAGAGCTGCCCTAGGGGTTAAGAGCGTTTGGCCAGAAACTGAAAGGTCGCTGGTTTGAATCCCCGGGCCGACAAGATGAAAAATCTGTCTATGTGCCCTTGAGCAAGGCACTTAACCCTAATTGCTCCTGTAAGTCACTCTTGATAAGAGTGTCTGCTAAACTATTTAAAAAGTAGTGTGCATCCCAAATTGCACCCTATAGAGTCCTATGGGCCCTGTTCAAAAGTAGTGCCAAACAGCTCCAGTTTGAGTGGAAAAACAAAATGGCTTTGAGTTCTTCCTCTGTCATTAATACAGTCTCTGTCTTTGCTGCTTGGATTGCAGGGTTCTCCCCCTTCTCTCTGGTCTGGTCTCCAAGCAACATTGGAGCTCTTTTTTTTTTACCGCGGGTCGAGTTGATTTTGAGTTGGGTAAATATTGGTTTTGGCCAACTCAGGAAGAGGATAGGAATCTGCTATGAGGTTCTTCTGTCTGAGTGGACGCAGAACTTAGACACCGTGTCTAAAGAGCCATGTGAACACAGAGGAGCATTCACAACATGTGACCGACAACCGTAACAGAATCGCATGTTGCTTTTCGACCACTAAGTAAATATTACAGTATTCATTTCATGCTTTTTCATCTAGCTCTAAACGGGATATTTGTATAAACTGAAACACCAGTATGCAGGGTGTCAAACACTGATAAGTGCTACGTTTTTACGAGAAGAGGCCTAGTTAAGAGTGGACATTATGGTTAACAAACCAGGAATGGGAATATATACATATATATATATTTCTTTTTTAACCTTTATTTAACTAGGCAAGTTAAAAAGTCAGTTAAGTACAAATTCTTATTTTCAATGACGGCCTAGGAACAGTGCCTTGTTCAGGGGCAGAACAACAGATTTGTACCTTGTCATCTCGGGGATTCGGTCCAGGTTGCCGGCCCAACGCTCTAACTACCAGGCTACCTGGCGCCCCTCCTCCTCCTATATCATGTGAATCATCATCTTTTTAAGAACCCTTATACCTCAGTTCCTTTTGTCTTTATTTGTCTAGTTCTGGGTTCTAGTGGTATTTTAAAGAGTATTTGTGTCCTAGAATAGTGCTGTATTAATTCAATGAACTACATACTCTTTCTGGAAGGCAGACGACGTAAAGACACACACAGCCCCCCCCTACGGGGCAGCAGCAGTGGCTTTCCACTGGCCTGGCCTCTCTGTGCTCCCAGCAGCCGCTGATGGAGATTCCAGGCTGTCTGATTTCCCCTATGACTCAGGATAACTCTCTCAGCACTGTGGCTCTGCTCTGTGGTGTCAACACGTCTATTCCCCCTCTCCTCGCTTTCTCCTCCCCTGTTCCCTTCCCCTGGGCCTGTGAACGCCATATCAACCCTTAACACTGCCTTGTAATCTCTAGTACCCCTCTCCTCTCCTCATACACATATCGATTCATTTGAAATGAGATAGAGAAGTCCGGTCGTAAGCCTGTCGTTTGTGGGTTCTGAGTCCAGAGTTTTAAAAAGCAACACATTTTGTCATTTAAATCCAACAAGTATATACCCCAAACTCCTTTAGGCAGGGGGAACAGAGGTAGAATGGAATGAGAAACATTGCCGTGCGGTTCCAGTTCTACCTGCTGACTGCAGGGTGAGCTGTCCTGGGGAGGTGACGTGTCCCTGTCTGGGGTTGGGCTCTGTCCTGTTCCAGGGCTGGACAGTGAGGGAGTGTCCAGTAACTAGCCTCTCCCCTGCAGGATGCAGCCTGGGTCTCTGGCCTTCGCTGACCTCTCCCTCCTCCTCCCAGGACTCCTGGGGATTGGGGGGGACACAGCAGTCACAGCTCACTGAGCTTTTGCAAAACATTTGGCTACGGTCTGCCATTCTGACCATGACCCTGCACTGCAAGGGCTTAATGCCTTGGCTGTTTGCTTGCGAATCACAATATTTTTTTAAAAATTCCAAGTCAGCATTAACCCAGTATTTATGTACACTGTGCCAAAGCTTTTGTCTATATTGCATTTCATTGGATTTCCCTTGCATAAATGCACAAACACAATAAGGTCACCTTCCATTTTGGCATGCATTGACAAATGGGGAAAAGCTGCCACCTAGAGGCATTTTAATGGCACAACGGGAAAAATAAGGCTCCAGTATGTACAGAGCAGTGCAGTAGTCTGATAGTTACCTCCGGGTCAGGGCGTGTCTGCGTGATGACCCCCTGGTCCATCTTAGCCAATAGAGACAGGATGGGGTCGTGGTGGGCCGGGTTGACAGGCCTCCTCACCTGACCCTCACTGGGCGGGTCGTAGTCCTGAGTGACACAGGAAATGTAACAGCGTTGTTTGCTGTGTATGGGAGCCGTTTGGACATTTGGAATAACAGCGCTATGATAGTAAAAGAAAAGCAGTGGAGACTGTGCCACTCACCATGTCCTGAACCTCCTGCAGCGAGCTGGAGAAGCTGTTGATTAGATAGGGAACATAGAAGCCCTCCTCCTCAAAGGCTGGGTGGAAACAGACGAAAAGGCATCAATGGGTTTGACATGATAGTAGTCACACTATGAGGACTATGGAGTTGACAATCTTAGGAACGGATGGCCTTTTGTAGACCACCCGACGTCTGAGGAAACCGTCAAGACACTCCCAAATAATCCCCAACACTGTGTGTGTGTGTGTGTGTGTGTGTGTGTGTGCGCGCGTTGAGCTGCGTTGTCTATCCATCTCACCCCGTGCTGCTGCCGCCTGGCTATAGCTGAGGAGCAGCTCTCCCTCTGAGATGTGTCTAGCAGCCGCGTCTGTCCCAGTGACTGTGGAACTACTGCTGCTACTGGTCGTCTCCTCCGACGAGGAGGAGGGGGGAGTGGAGGGGGTCTGAGGCCCAGGTGGGGGTGGTGGAGTAGGGGAGCGGGGAGACTGGGTCAGGGGGCTGGAGGTTACAGGTGGGACCGGAGGCACACTGACAGGCTCCTCCTCAGCCACTGACATCACTCTGTAGAAAGAGAGAAGAGGGAGGGAAGGAGAGGGAGAAAGAGAGAGATGAGATATTAGTAGGATGGGTGCTGCTCGGTCAGGTTAAAACCAATAACCATCTATGTTCCAGGCCTGTGTGTTATCTTCGCATGTTCTTTGTAACTCTAACTGCATTGTCATCTCCTGACAGCAGGGGGAGCTGTGGTACAATACAACCACACCAAGCAGTGCATCCTACACTCGCCACTATGTCCCCTTATTGTCTTCTGAGGGAGGTCCCCACGCAGTTCCACCATTCAGAAAGACAGACAGACAGACAGTAGAATCAGCAGACAGGCAGACTCACAGTGGCTTGTTGTGCTTCTCCTGCTCCTCTACAGGGCTGTGGGGTTGCTCCTCAGCCAGGGGCAGCGATGCGTCTCCCCAGGGTCCGGCAGGGCCAGAGGGAGGGGACACCGCCAGGGGAGAGGGGTTTGGAGTGGTGACTGGGGTCACTATTGGCTCTGGGTTTGAGATCAAAGTGGAACAGGAATGTTCAGCATCTCATTGGATAGGCTGGGGATCAATCTATCATGGATAAGCCCAAGTTTTTCTTGACCATGTGACCAGCACAAGAAAAACTCTAGAACTCTAAAACTCTGCTTATAATTAGGTCGCTGAGTTTTCCCTTATCAGGTCACATGATCATGAAAAGCTCTGGTCCCTAGTCATGGACCACTCCATTACTATGACCGCAGACAGAGTATGCAGAGTGTGCTTGTGTAATGGAGATACAGTAACTATGCTATGAGACCTGCAGGTGTGGAGACGTGAGGTTCCTGTGGCTGGGGTTCTCTGGGTGACTGCTGGGGGGTCCCCTGCTCTGAAGCCTGTGGGGTAGCCAGGGGGGACAGGCCTCTGCTGGGGGGCCCAGGACTAACACTGGGCTCTGGGGTGGGCACTGGGGTTGGCACCAAGGGCTCCTACAACAGCACCACATTGTGGAAAGAATACAATTACAATAAAATACTGTAAAAAAAAGAACAAATAACTCAGTGTAAATGTTAGATTAGAATTACTATTTCAAAATACTATTTTTTGTTTTATTTATACAGTAAAGACGGATTTATTGATTGATTGACTGTACACAGTACCTCCTGCGACGGAGGGTCCCGAGGCTTGGCTGGTGCTACAGGTCTCTCCTGTCCCTCTCTCTGTCCCAGCATCAGGGCTATGGTCTCTGCCAGTGCCTCGTTCACATACTGTCTGATCAGCTCCGAGTCCACAGGAACACTGGCGTCCACAAACAGCTGTAGGCCCTCTCCACCCGCAGCCTCCACTGGAACCACACATTGTAGCAGAGCGTTTTGCAACAGAAAACCAACATCTGTGTTCTGATTGGACGGACACAAAGTTTCAAAACGGATTCTCACTACGGAACATCTACTCTTCTGGTATGCCCATTTTTGCATACGAGATCATTTTAACAAAACAATTAAAAGAATAGTTGACATCCAATCGCTGGGTTTATATTGCACAAAAGAAGCCCAGCAGTTTCCCCCTCATTCTTCTCACTGTTCTGTCTAAAGGGAGTAGCAGAGTCACCCTCCAGTGATCACAGGGTGGAGGCCTCATCTGCAAATGTGATACATCATTGATCTTTCTACTAGATGAGAGCGTGAGGCAACGTCCCAAATGGCACCCTATTACCTATATAGTGCACTATAAAAGGGGGCACTACAAAGGGAACGGGGTGCCGTTTGGGAGACGACCTGAATCGCTGCCACTGCCTCTCTTAAGTGTTCTGACTGCAATCCGTAGCAGCGAAGAAGAAGGAGAAGCAGAGCCGGGTAGATGAGAAAGAGCAATCAATGATTTAATGAGAAACTGTATTATCGTATTGGGGCTTTGACATGTCTTCTCCCTTCACGACAGACAGCTCGCACTCAAAGAAACCGTGAGGCATAACTTTCAATGAGGCAAGTTCTCTCATCTCACCCCGCTCCTGCGCACACGCCACTGGCTTCCAGTCGAAGCTCGCATCCACTTCAAGTCCGTGGTGCTCACCTATGGAGCAGCAAAAGAAACTGCCCCTCCCTACATTTAGGCTCAGGCCCGACACCTCAACCCCAGCACTCAGGTCTCTTGGCCCTCCCACCACTACGGGACGGCAGCACCCGCTCAGTCCAGTCCAAGCCCTTCCCTGTCCCGGCACCCCAATGGAGGACCCAGCTTCCCCCCGAAGCTAATCCCTCCTCCTCACCTCAACCCCCCCCCCACCCCCAAACAAAAAAAACATTAACTAGCACAAACCAGACCCCCCCCCCTGTGATATGTGACATGTGGTTGTCTCGCCTAGCTATCTTAAAATGAAATGAATGAATGTAAAATGAATTGCAAAATCCTGTTCAACACAGAACTTGAACCAAGGGGATGATGTACAGTCCATCTATTCAGTTTCATGTCAATATCTCAGCAGGCATACCAACCCCATTTGAGCTCATTTATTAAAAGCCACGAGGGACATTTTGGGATTCCTGAACATGAGGATTGCGGTCGGTGGCTTGACAAAGCCGTTGAGCTTGAGGTAGCGTTTCGCATGTCATCGGATGGTTAACAGCACTCACAATGCTACCACAGAGCCCCACTGACACAGTCACTGTACCACAGAGCCCCACACAAATTCCCTGAGGAAAGTGGCTACCAGAAGCTCCCAAGCCACAGCTATGCTGTAATGCATCATTGCTGGCTGGGCTCAGCTCCACAGGCATCGGGATGACCTGACCAGGACAAGACCTTTTGCAGTGAAAGGACCCAGTTCTCACCCAGTTTTTCCGTGATGGTTAAGGTCAGAGTTGGGATTAAAGGAATAATCCACTCAAAAACTACCTTTTGGTATTGTTGTTCATTAGTTCACCGTTGATACAGTCCCAAAATGTTTTGCACGTCAGCAATAATGTTTTCAAGATATAAGACTTTCAGAAAGCAAATTGTAACTTGCCACATCATCAGGATGATGCATGTGGTAAGCTACAGAAAGGGTGAGCATGACCAAGTGGAACTAGTAAGGGAGTCAGGTTAAGGTATACTATGTGACCAGTCCCAGTTCTCACCGATGTCAGAGGTAACACTGTCCTCTGGCTCAGAGTGGGAGGGACTCTGGTTCTGGGCGGGGTCAGCTAGAGGGGGTTGGTACATCTCGGAGATCATTCTGGCCATCAGCTGCTGCTCCACCCTAAACGAACAAACAAACCCGTTACTTCTAACTAGCTCCCTTTATGTTGATGGTGAACTCTACATTGCCTGTTGGCATGTATTTGGTATTGCAAGTAGTACACCAGTAGGGATATTGGAATGTGGCTTGTGTATTCTGCATTTGTAAAAAATAAAAAAAAACAGTATTCAGCTTCACTGCGTAACATAATGCTATCCTCCTCACCAGTCAACCAGCCTGTTCTCCAGGGTCTCTCTGTGTTGGATGGAGCTGAGGACAGGGTCTGGGGGTGGTAGGGGCTCTGCAGGGTAGCAGGGGAACACAGGACCGTGGTACATAGCAGTAGGAGGAGAGGCCAGACCGTTCAGTTCTATAGGACCATCATGGAGCTCCTCCTCCTCCTCTGGATCCTGATGGAAAAATAAATTTTAATTGTAGGAAAAAAAGATGGGTGGGGAACGCTAGATGGATACACTAGTAGCAAGATTGGAGGCCTGAAAGATCAGGACGAAAATGTGATTTGGGGTTTTAGATCCCTTGCTCTGGCTTTATGGTGTCCGTTTAGTACGTTTTGGTCACTGGCTTTGCATGACTTGCAGATTCCTTGGCAGTAAAAACAGGGAAGGCTGCGTCAAGCTGGCTCTTTAATCGAATTTCTAGTGGCGAGATGGGGAGAGAGAGAGAGAGAGAGAGAGAGAGAGAGAGAGAGAGAGAGAGAGAGAGAGAGAGAGAGAGAGAGAGAGAGAGAGAGAGAGAGAGAGAGAGAGAGAGAGAGAGAGAGAGAGAGAGAGAGAGAGAGAGAGAAAGAGAGAGAGAGAGAGAGAGAGAGAGAGAGAGGGAGAGAGGGAGAGAGGGAGAGAGGGAGAACGAGAGAGAGAGAACGAGAGAGAATGAACGAGAGAACGAGAGAGAGAGAGAGAGAGAGAAAGAATGAGAGAGAGAGAGAGAGAGAGAGAGAGAGAGAGAGAGAGAGAGAGAGAGAGAGAGAGAGAGAGAGAGAGAGAGAGAGAGAACGAGAGGGAGAGGGAGAACGAGAGAGGGAAAGTCTGCCAAAAGGGGACTGTTGGAAGTTTTCTGCTTGGTCAAAACATTTAAATAAATAAATAGCTAAATAGCGTTAGGGCGTTGAGGTGGGGACACTCTAGTAGCTGGCGTCTATACACAGTTGTGTAACACAACAGACTCAGCCCATGTTTCATGATCTCTCTTTTTTGACTGGATGCATTGTTTTGATGGGGTTTTAAAAACAAAACTCTTCATTGGGTTGTTGGGAAACGTTAAAGAGTGATTGCAGGGAAAGATCGCAATTTTAAAAAGAGCTTAATTATGGGAAATGGTTCCAGATCACATTAAAACTTTTACAGCTTTAACTTTTTTGGAAATGTGTGCATTACTTATTGGATCAATCTCTCTGATCCAAATGACCACAATTTGAAACAATGAGAGGGAGGACTGAGTAGCCCAGACAGTGATTCAGCAGCAGGCAGCAACTGAACCCTACTAATACATCTCAAATGGCACCATATTCACTATGTAGTGCCCTACTTTTGCCATTTGGGACACCATTTTCTACCAAATGTAAAACTCCCTCTCCTAACATCATTTCCATTGCATATCAAATCCACACAAAGCTACACTTCAAACCCGCCTTGTTTGAGAATGTAGTTCACTTCCCGACCAAAAGAGGGCACTGTGGAACCATAGAGATATTCTTCAATTCAAACCCCCTTTTTATTCCAATACCTTTCTTTCCTTTCTGACAGCTGTGGAGCCTGTTGTTCTCCTAAGCCTCCTCACACAATCATGACAACAGGAGCATTTCTATGTTAACAAACTATTTGCCCTTGTGTGACCGCGAGGAACCTGCCTTAATGGCTCGATTTGCGTCAGTGCTGCTTTGGCCTCTTGTTAGCGGTGAATATGGAAAGCTGATGGTTTGTGTGGATTTGCTGATTGAGGGGATGTAGGTTTACATAACATACAAATTCCTCGCGAAGCCACGGTGGAGGGCTGCTGGAGAAAGACAGTGAATCAAACGAAGAGAAAACGTACAACAGCTATTACAATAGAAGGTGAAAAAAACATAGGCCTATTATTGACGAGAGTTTCTAATTAAATGAACATCCATTTATGATGACTTGAATTATTCTTTTTTTTTATGCGTGGAAGGGAGGAGAAATTCAAAGCTCTGTGGCACCGCTCTGAATATCACTATCTCATTGGCATGCAAAGGTGACACACTGTATGAAAATCAAATGAATAAAATAATCTATTCCTTTTGCAAAATTTCAAATCAGCCTTCCAAGGAGGTGAACGTCAAGGGAGAAGGATTAAGGGTTAAAAGTGTTGGACGCAGCAGACCTGATCTCTAGATGCCCTTGAGCTGGTGACTCAGATGCCACATACTTCCTACACACACAGGACTGGGCACACACAGACACGCAAAATGGACTCTACCTGGGCAATGTCAGCAACCTCCAGGAAATGTGTTCCGGGGAAAACGCTCTCCTCCTCATCATCCCTCTCTTCATCATGCCTCCCCTCCACACTCTGCAATAAGAGGACGGATAGATTATAGTCCTTATTTAACCCGTCTAACTATTGGGTTCAAAAGGTGAATTAACACTCATTCCCTCCAGCTATGGCAGACCTGCAGTTCATGCTAGACAATGACAAATGCCTGGAAAACCAATTATTATCGATAGGGTTGTGGTGACACTCTAAGATTTGTGTGTGGCTATTGACCGTAAACAATAAACAACAAAGCCCTGGGAGAGAGAGACAATTATGAAGCGCGTTCCAACTCCTCCTGCTTCCCATTCATAAAGTACAACCCGATCAATTCAACGCAACGGGCCGATCGAAAATCTGCGGGAGCCTCTCGCTGAGTCCCGCCCGTCCAAATATTGAATCTAGGATAGGAAAAACAACTGCTCTTCAAGCTCAGTGATTTCTTTCGGCGTGATTGCGGGAGGTACCGATACGAGCACCATTCAACGGTGCTCTTGATTATTCCCTACATACAGTGCACTCACCCCATGTCGTGTGAGTCTCCGAATCAACTTGGAAGGTTTATTACATTAGTTCAATGAGCTAAGCGTGGCTCAGACTGAAACCAGTGTTTGGCACCAGGTTTATTCACATACTGTCCCACACAGCACAGGATTACAGAAGAACGAAGCCTCCGTATTCAGCAGAAAACACACTGCTTATGACTGATTGAGAGGCCTGTGATACATATGCACTGGTTGCTGTAGTAAACACACACAATAACCTGCTTGGTTCAAATACTTGATTCATTTCCCATTGACTCCCCTTGCAGCATGCCAGTACTATACGGAGTAGTAGACGGTTTTCACTTAACAGACCATTTGATTGACAGGTGCTATTAGGCTACCGGGTAAGGAATTTGGTCATTAAAAGGAATACCATTGTGTTAATGAGTGTAGTTACCAGTGCAACTATTTGTTTGCTGTGTTGTATTGTGTTGTATTGGGCCGTCCGGGTTGTATTGGGCCGTCCGGGTTGTATTGGGCTGTCCGGGTTGTATTGTGTTGATTTGGGCCGTCCGGGTTGTATTGGGCCGTCTGGGTTGTATTGGACTGTCCGGGTTGTATTGTGTTGTATTGGGCCGTCCGGGTTGTATTGTAGCGTCCGGGTTGTATTGGGCCGTCTGGGTTGTATTGGGCCGTCCGGGTTGTATTGGGCCGTCCGGGTTGTATTGGGCCGTCCGGGTTGTATTGGGCCGTCCGGGTTGTATTGGGCCGTCTGGGTTGTATTGGGCCGTCCGGGTTGTATTGGACTGTCCGGGTTGTATTGTGTTGTATTGGGCCGTCTGGGTTGTATTGGGGCGTCCGGGTTGTATTGGGGCGTCCGGGTTGTATTGGGGCGTCCGGGTTGTATTGGGGCGTCCGGGTTGTATTGGGGCGTCCGGGTTGTATTGGGGCGTCCGGGTTGTATTGGGGCGTCCGGGTTGTATTGGGGCGTCCGGGTTGTATTGGGGCGTCCGGGTTGTATTGAGCCGTCCGGATTGTATTGAGCCGTCCGGATTGTATTGAGCCGTCCGGGTTGTATTGGGCCGTCCGGGTTGTATTGGGCCGTCCGGGTTGTATTGGGCCGTCAGGGTTGTATTGGGCCGTCCGGGTTGTATTGGGCCGTCCGGGTTGTATTGGGCCGTCCGGGTTGTATTGGACTGTCCGGGTTGTATTGTGTTGTATTGGGCCGTCCGGGTTGTATTGTGGCGTCCGGGTTGTATTGGGCCGTCCGGGTTGTATTGGGGCGTCCGGGTTGTATTGGGGCGTCTGGGTTGTATTGGGGCGTCTGGGTTGTATTGGGGCGTCCGGGTTGTATTGGGGCGTCCGGGTTGTATTGAGCCGTCCGGGTTGTATTGAGCCGTCCGGGTTGTATTGAGCCGTCCGGGTTGTACTGGGCCGTCCGGGTTGTATTGGGCCGTCCGGGTTGTATTGGGCCGTCCGGGTTGTATTGGGCAGTCCGGGTTGTATTGGGGCGTCCGGGTTGTATTGGACCGTCAGGGTTGTATTGGGCCGTCCGGGTTGTATTGGGCCGTCCGAGTCGTATTGAGCCGTCTGTGGCGGTAGGTGAGTGAGTGTGAGAGAACTGAGAGCTGCGGTGTTTGTTGTGGACTGCGGATAAAGCTCCAGGACTTGAAGGGCAGAGTGTTGCAGAGAGAGAGGCACATAACCACACCAACACATTATCATTCCACTCAGTCAGCACAGGGGGGGAGGTGGTGAGAGGGGATGGGGTGAGAGATGGACCGGACAGATCAGGCCAATAGTGGCCAGGTGATTCCCTACTACCTCAGTGAGACAGAGGAAGAAAATGGCCACCCACACTTAAAACACACTTCCCTGCTCAGTGGCCAGACTTCATAGAAAATGAACAGACACAGGTCTACGATGTTCTAAACTAAACTGATATCCAAAAAACAGCAGAGCAGAACAGACATTTTTTAATCTCTCAAAAGTAGCCCTCAGACAGTGTGGAATGCTAGAACATCAAGTACATAGCAAGACATGACTCAATTGAAGGAGTACTTATGACAAAGACATTACTGCCAGGACGGTGATAGGAATGAGAACACATTTAGACCACCAGCGAAAACCGGATAGCCGACTCCAGGAATCTTTCAGCAATTCTAGGACATAACCAAAGCTGCAATCAGCATAACTGCTATGTGACCAGCAGTATTATGAGGAGGAGGAAGGATGCTCACTGCAGCAGTCAGGCATCAGCCATACCTCTACAGCACTGCTTTGTCCTTGCATCGACTGACTCCCACTGCAAGCACAGAGATTGATAACCCACATCCGTTGCCAGGCAACCATATGTGCCTGCCTGACTGGAGCGGAGTTGAATTTGTAAGAGAGAGAGAGCGAGTGGCCGGGGGCCCTTAAGTGTGAGCAGCACTGCAGCCTGGCAGGTTCCACCACAGTCTTGTCAGAGGAGGCTGCTGAGGGGAGGACGCCTCATAATAATGGCTGGAACGGAGCGAACAGAATGGCATCAAAGACCCGGAAACCATGTGATCGATACCGTTCCAATCTTTCCGCTCCAGTCATTACCACGAGCCCGTCCTCGCCAATTAAGGTGCCACCAACCTCCTGTGAGTCTTATTAATCATTCACTTCCACACACACACTCACGGTGGAAATATTTGCGTGGGAGCAACACACACACACACACTCACACACACACATCTCATTGCAAAAAAATGTGCTGTGCTGCATGAAGAGAAAAAAGCTCTCTCCTATAAGCCACCAGAAGCCCCCGCGGTCTGGAGCCGGGCCAAGCTCAGAGGGCCAAACTGCCATCTATAGCCAGTGAATGGTCTGCCACAAGCTGCTATATGGGATACATTATAGGCCCTCTTCCCACAACACCATCACAGCCAATCCAGCATGGAGACATTACTGAGGAAGGCTAGCGGCATCATGAATCAAACAGTCTGGGAGAGACTGGCACCCTATTCCCTATATAGTGCATAGGGCTCTGATCAAAAGTGGTGCACTATATAGGGAATAGGGTGCCATTTGGGATGCATCCTGTGGAAACGTTAGCAGGCAAGAAACAAAGGTGTCTACAGAACAGGAGCAGGCATCACGGCAGGCACGGACAACCCCCAGCCCCGGGACCACTCCCTCCTCTCCCTCCCCATAAGGATACTGTTACATCTCTCACTCAATGCTCCTTTTCTACCCCAGTCTGTGGACTCAGCAAGAAGGGAGTCCCGGTCTGGGGGCAAGCAGGAGGTTTTATGTCCTGGGGAGTGTGGAAAGGAAAGGTATTGGGGGGGCTGAGTGCAGTCCTGCACACCGTAGTACAACCACACGTTTCACTGGCCTGGTCTAGATGCTGATTGATGGATGTTTTTGAGGCTGAGCCCATTACGGCATAATGTTACTGCATAATACTGGGCCTTCACGCAGCTGGCTAGGGGGTGGGCGAGGGGAGACAAGTCACATTTCTCATTGGGGTGTTACTGTACCTGTATGTCTGGAGGAGCAGCAGCAGGAGGAGGTGGTGGAGAGGGAGCTGGGCTCTGGATGGGGGTTGGCGTGTGGGGTTCGATATTCACACTGGGCTGAACCTGGTGCATTCAGAGCGAGAGTTCAGATGCATGATTCAAATATAGACTAGACAGTCCACACAACGACGCCATTCCATTTGGGATGATTGTCCACAACCAGGCAGATATCGAGGCTGAGCCTTACTTGCACTTGAAGCTGTGCTCGTCTTCTCCTCGGGCCAGACGTCACCTCCGGCATGGCCACGGTGGGTTTGCGGGGGGCAGGGGCCGGTCTGGGTGGGGAGGGGGGCATGTAGGTGGTCACTGGCGGGTCACTGATGAGGACACGGGAGGGCTGGGGGGCCAATCCATCCACTCTGGGCTGACCTGGAGGTAGAGAGAGGGAGACATGTCAAATACGGTCTCAATTAGACACACAAGACCCAAAGTCAGCAGACGCTAACATCAAACTAAACAGTATGCTGAAGAGGTACTTCCTGCGAAGTGTCTAGGCAAGACTGTTAAACACTGGTGGTTGGTTATAATCATGGCACTGAGCGACCGTCAACGAAAAGTCACCAAGGGAAAAAGGAAGTTGTTTGTTGTTTCAAGCACTAGCGTATGATGATACATGCAAGGGGAGGCCATAATATCGCATGCTAGATGCACTTAAGAAGAGAGAGGGGTATGTCTCTCTCTCTCCCTCGTTCTCCTCCACTCTCTGTCTCTCCCGTCCAGCTCATAAGAGTATATCCCCTTGGTGCAGAGCAGATAATATCTCAACCGTGTTTACACAACACGGGGGTAGTGAACAGTGAAGAGCATTACGTGCTGGGCGTGCTAAGAGCTGCTCTCCTCCCGTGGCCGGCTCGCTCCGCCTGTGGAAAGCACCAAGCACAGAGAGCACACCTGGCTCGTATCTCTCCTGAGCTGCTGTTCGGGTCCGTTGTGGGAAGAGGAGGGCTGTAAACGCCATCCTAAATAATAACTCTCACGCATCACTCTTTTGTCCTCCACACATCTGCCAACCTGGGACGCTGCCCACTGGACCCGCGCGCCACTCGGCATCTGTTTGGCGAGGGGGAGTTGGGGAAAACTAGCTAATAAGTTCAGACGGAGTGTAGTTTGGTTGTAGGATTTGTTACTGGACTCGTTGGTGAAGGCTTCTGTTGATGAGTTAACGCCTATTAAGATATTAAGAGACACGTGGCCATGCAGCCCAGCCCTAAATCACCCCCTCCCACCCTGTAATATAACACACAGGATTACATTAACGTAAATCTGCTCGGAGCACAGCGGACGACAGAAAGCTGTTTATCCAGCTCTGAGCCCGTAGCTGGGGAAACATAAGCTTTATGATTTCCATCATTTGGCTGAAGGACATCCAAAAAGGGGGACTTCTTTTTTTGTTAGTTCATTCGGAGCAAGTGGCTCTGAGTCATTTGGAATGTGCAAGTACTTTTTATGGAAAACACGTGGGCAGGGTTGGTCGGTTGTGTAACTGCTGGCAGTACAGGAAAACCATCCCAGCTCATTTGCAGTCGTCCTCCTCGCCCCAAGACGGGTCGAATGTAAATAGAACTGGAAGGAGAACCAAGCCAAAATAGCAGATAATGAGACACAAGGAACGGATGCAGAATGCTGGTATTCAAACCCAGTGACCAACACCATGTACGAGATGGGAAACAAAGAAGTCAGTGTGTGGAGTGATTTTAGGGAAAGTGTGGCCTTGCTGCTGTACACTGATACCCTACGGGGTTCACAAGCAAGAAAAGCAGCACACAGATTCCAATGTGTCTGACCAACCACTCTGATAGAAGACTTGTCTCCAGCACAGCACAGAGAGAGAGAGAGAGAGAGAGAGAGAGAGAACGAGAGAGAGAGAACGAGAGAGAGAGAACGAGAGAGAGAACGAGAGAACGAGAGAGAGAACGAGAGAGAGAGAGAGAACGAGAGAGAACGAGAGAGAGAATGAGAGAGAGAACGAGAGAGAGATAGAGAACGAGAGAGAGATAGAGAACGAGAGAGAGAGAGAGAGAGAGAGAGAAAAATAAACCGAGAGGGGGGGGGGGGCAGTCAGTGAGCTAGCTGGCTGTCCTGAGCTGTGCCTCTGTGTGTCGGAGGGAGTGAGAGTGGGAGCGGGAGCATCTGTAGCAGATGAAAGGGCTGGCAGGCTCCTGGAGGCCTCCTCCCTCCCCGGGGATGCACAGCCAGAGAAGAAGAATTAGGCCAGCTCTAATCTCTACCCTCACAACGTGACACACGGTCTCTGACTAGCTAACACACACACTCAGACCGACTGCTCTGCTCTGCTCTCCCAGTCCTAACCCCTTCCAGACATAAGTTACCATCCTCATCAGTTATTAATGGGAGCCAGAAACTTTCATCTCAGGCCTACTTATTTAGGAGTGGCAGAGTCTGGTCTAGTGGTAGTGCCGCAGACTCCAGACCACACGTGCCCTCTGCCTCTACTCTCGGTCTCCCCCTGGGTTCACTGTCTCACCGGCGCAAAGAGTATTTAAATGATACCTGAAACAGGAAGTCCTGCATAGATATGGTGATGCCATAGATATAGAAACACCATACGGAAGCTGTGTTGTGTTTAACCAGAGAGTTGCATGCAGTACACATTTATGACATTGATTATATATATATATATATATGCTCCTATAGGAACGTAATTGTCAGAATTAGCTACCCAGACTTATAGACTCAGATTATAGACTGCATAACAGCTAGAGAGCTTTGCTATGGGACGGCATTACGATGCTGCGAAGGGTAGGAATCGGGCAAACCCCCATGCGGACAGACACACTGATAAATCACCCTTTATTGTCCTTGAGAGGGAACCATCAAGACACTCCCAACACTAACAAGTGTGTGTGTTTGTGTGTCCCACTAACACATGGGGACGAGTCTGTGTTGGAGAGTAAAGGAACTTGTCCCTCTCTCTAACACAGTAATGAGAGAGACACTGCATTGCAGATGCTATTACCGGTCTTCTTTTGTTCTCTCCGTCTGAAAAACCCCCACCGGCACTTCGAGGTCAACAAAGCAGACAGGAGACAAGAGACAAATGATCTCCCGCTGTTTGAACAAAAATATTTGATTTAATTCTTATTTGATTCCATTTCAGATATGACGCGTCATTCATTTGACTTGGCTGCTGGCCAATTACAGGTTATTACTGTAGCTCCTCTCAGAAATGCCCATTTAGCCTTTTGTGTGTGTGGAGGTGCTGAGGATATTATCGTACATTTTTAAACCAAAATAGAAAATAAACATATTTCTCAAAATAACGATATAAATTCAACGAATGTTGCTAGAAGTTTCGGCGAGGTCATTATCATTCGAGGAAAGGGAACATGCTATCTTGTAAAAATGTACAGAACTCGCTACGTCAAAAAGCTTTTCAATAAGCAGAAATGACTATTGCCTGAGAAAGCAGTCGATCAGATGCAGCTCCTCAAACAAATGAGAGAGCCAGGACCTACTTGGAGTTTATTCAAATAGAGGTTCGGAATTAGAAAAAGAGAGAGGGAAAAGAAGCTAGAATGAAGCCTTAAACTGAGATGCTTCATTGTAATACTAATTAAGGCCTTTAGATTCCTTGTCTCCCCTCAACACTACTTTGTGCCCGTGTGTGTTTGGTCCGTGTCACAATCCAGTGACCTTTCAGCTGAGAGAGGATGGAGACGAACAGAGTGGCACACCACGCACTGAGGCACCGCACTCCTGTAATAGGTCAGCCCGGGAACCATTTAATTGCAGTGAGATGGCCTTCAAGGCACAGCCAAAAAACAGTAGAGAAAGGGGTGAAAATAAGACTGATGTCAACAAGAGAGTTGTGTTAGCTAGCTTCCAATGGGAAAATTGGAATTGGTGTTCGAGTCAGAACAGTAAGGGTCGGGACAGTGGTGTAAAATGGGTATATCAGCCCCAGGTAGAGTCCAGTCTCACCCAGTGGGATGGCCATGGGGATGAGGTACCCCTCCAACGAGGTCCCAGGGTGGTACTGGGCTCCTCCACGGGTCGGGCTGAAGATGTACTGAGGTTCCTTGGGTATGGCCGGGTACAGGGGAGAGGAGACTGACCGTCCATGGGGGAGACTGGTCTGGGTCTTCGATGACTTCATCTTCACCCCTGGGGGGGGGGGGAAGAGAGAGAGAGGGAAAGACAGAGGGAAAGAGAGGGAGAGAGAGAGAGAGAGAGAGAGAGGGAAAGAGAGGGAGAGAGAGAGGGAAAGAGAGATAGAGAGAGTGAGAGCAAGAGAGCAAGAGAGCGAGAGAACGAGAGAGAGAGAGAGAGAGAGAGAGGGAAAGAGAGATAGAGAGAGTGAGAGATAGAGAGAGAGCGAGAGAGAGAACGAGAGAGAGATAGAGAGAGAGGGAGAAATAGAAAGAGATCGAGAGAGAGCGAGCGAGAGAGAGAGAACGAGAGAGAGAGAGAGCGAGAGCTCGTGATTAAGTGCTAAAGGAAGCGACAGAGAGAACACGTCACATGAACAACTGTGGGAAGACATAAGCCTGTTGAGATCTCTGGTGAGCCACTCACCTCTCCACCACTCACCTCTCCACCACTCACCTCTCCACCACTCACCTCTCCACCACTCACCTCTCTAACACTCACCTCTCTAACACTCACCTCTCTGCCACTCACCTCTCTGCCACTCACCTCTCTGCCACTCACACTCTCTGCCACTCACACTCTCTGCCACTCACACTCTCTGCCACTCACACTCTCTGCCACTCACACTCTCTGCCACTCACACTCTCTACCACTCTCTGCCACTCACACTCTCTACCACTCTCACACTCTCTGCCACTCACACTCTCTGCCACTCACACTCTCTGCCACTCACCTCTCTGCCACTCACACTCTCTACCACTCTCTGCCACTCACCTCTCACACTCTCTACCACTCACACTCTCTACCACTCACACTCTCTACCACTCTCTGCTACTCACCTCTCTACCACTCACACTCTCTGCCACTCACACTCGTTACCACACTCTGCCACTCACACTCTCTACCACTCACCTCTCACACTCTCTACCACTCACCTCTCACACTCTCTACCACTCACCTCTCACACTCTCTACCACTCACCTCTCACACTCTCTACCACTCTTGGCCGAGGGGCTTTGGACTTTGGGGAGGGAGAGTTAAATCGGAGATAGGGCCCTTTCTTCAGTGTCCTCCGATTGCCTTCGTACAGAGCCTTCCCATACAGTTTCACCAAATATTCCTCTCCATCCTGGTTTGACATCATCTCTCCACACTGACTCTGTAATAGGAATAGACTATGAAACACTACTGTGTGTCTGTGGAACCGATGAAGCTACTTTTTGCACTACAGCGCCACTGATTCTTGTACCGAGTGTTGTTTTTCTCAGCCTCCAGCTATTTTCTTTCAACCTTATATCTGAAGCGCTGTCCGTGTGGCTCGTCCTTCCTGTGTTTGCGTAATACAGAGAACACCTAACAGGTTTGTACACAAAGTAACGGCCACATGGATACTGCACTGACCTGCATAGAAGACCTGTACAACTGCATTCTCATATTTCATTTCTTCTCCTCTGCCATTGCACATGCTTTATTTCTGAGGAATGTTACTAGCTTTATTTCTGAGGAATGTTACTAGCTTTATTTCTGAGGAATGTTACTAGCTTTATTTCTGAGGAATGTTACTAGCTTTATTTCTGAGGAATGTTACTAGCTTTATTTCTGAGGAATGTTACTAGCTTTATTTCTGAGGAATGTTACTAGCTTTATTTCTGAGGAATGTTACTAGCTTTATTTCTGAGGAATGTTACTAGCTTTATTTCTGAGGAATGTTACTAGCTTTATTGTGCATTGTTGGGAAAGAGCTGGCAAGTCAAGCATGTCACTGACCTGTTTTACACCCGCTGTATGTGTGACCCCAAAAAACTTGAAACTGAAAGTGGATAGAGCTGACACAGGGGTAAACTATACTAAGCACTGTCCGGGTCGCTCGGTTCGGTCTGCACGTTGTTCTTGGGCTCATTGGCAACGCGGTCGGCCATTAAGCATTAAATAGGAATGCAACTTGGAGATAAGCAGGCTCGTTCTTTGTCTGGTTCAGGTGTCGTGCTTCTTATCAATGTGGGAGGAAACGTCTGGGCCCGTTTAGAAAAGCTCATTTCGTTGAAACGGCGTGTCTGTGTCCAGATGGGAAGACTAGCAGGACACGCGACGGTGTGGTGCGACCACCTTGCTGTTCGGTTCCTGTCGACAAGTCGGTCAACACTCGAAACACTAAAACAGATGACATGAGTAAATAAAGGGTTTCAGAAAAGCAAAGACAGCAGGTTGTGTTCAAAGAGACAGTACAGATACGGGCTGTGATGTCACGCTGCTAATGGTCTGTTGATGAGTGAAATGAAGGGGGTGTATGGTTCAGTGCTGTCAAAGGCTGAATTTATTGGGTCGAGCTGAGAGGCTGAGAGCTGGCAGGGCAGCAGTCGTCTTTGTCCCAAATGGCACCCTATTCCCTATATAGTGCCCTGATCAAACGTAGTGCACTACACAGGGAATAGAGAGCAGGTTCAGTGCTGTCATGTTGCTCACCACCTGATGAGATGGAGATGGTCTCAGCCTCACACTGGGGCCAGCGGTGTGTTTGCGTCTGTTGTTCAGCTCCTCGGTGCTTTCTGTCTGTCCTCTGCCGGCTCTCTGACAAGGCTTACTTCCTGCTGTTCGAGGCCCACCAGTCTGACTCCTGCTCTTCACGTCATAAAGCCTACAGGTGGTGGTGTCCTTCTTGGTCCCTCTGTCTTTCTGGGGCAACACGGCGGCAGCAGCAGAGGACTCTTTGACTTTAGCTCTCGTCTGAGCAACAAGGTCTTCTTTCGTAATGTCGGCCTGCCACAAAAAAAGACAACAACCAAGCAACGGGGGATTTACTCGAGGACAGCATTTAGTGACCTATCTTGGGATAGTCCTTTGTTCAGAAATGGTAATTGTCTTCTTCAGCTAAAACTGAAAGCCTCTCCCAAAGACAATGGATTCAGATGCTACAGACAAGTAACAGACTACATCCAGCCATGAGACACATTTGAACCCTATTCCCTTTATAAAGCACTACAAGAGTAGTGCACTATAGAGGGAACAGGGTGCCATTTAGGACGCATCCCATGGCCGTAATTGAAACAAATTTCTTCAGGTTCAGCAGATTAATTATATACAGTACCAGTCAAAAGTTTGGTCACAGGTTTGGTCAAGGGTTTAAAAACCCCCAATTATTTTCTACATTGTAGAATAATAGTGAAGACATCAAAACTATGAAATAACACATGGAATCATGTAGTAACCAAACAAGTGTTAAAACAAATCAAAATAGATTTTATATTTGAGATTCTTCAAAGTAGTCGTCCTTTGCCTTGGTGACAGCTATGCACACTCTTGGAATTCTTTCAACCAGCTTCACCTGGAATGCTTTTCCAACAGTCTTGAAAGTTCCCACATGTGCTGAGCACTTGTTGGCTGCTGTTCCTTCACTCTGTGGCCCAACTCATCCCAAACCATGTCAATTGGGTTGATGTTGGGTGATTGTGCAGGCCAGGTCATCTGAAGCAGTACTCCATCACTCTCCTTCTTGGTCAAATAGCCCTTACACATCCTGGAGGTGTGTTGGGTTATTGTCCTGTTGAAAAACAAATGACAGTCCCAATAAGCGCAAACCAGATGGGATGGTGTTTCGCTGCAGAATGCTGTGGTAGCCATGCTGGTTAAGTGTGCCTTGAATTCTAAACAGTGTAACCAGAAAAGCACCACCACGCCATCACACCTCCTCCATGCTTCACGGGAACCACACATGCGGAGATAATTCGTTCACCTACTCTGCGTCTCACAAAGACACTGCGGTTGGAACCAAAATACATATTTCCACCAATCTAATGTCCATTGCTTGTGTTTCTTGGCCCAAGCAAGTCTCTTCTTCTCATTGGTGTCCTTTAGTAGTGGTTTCTTTGCAGCAATTTGACCATAAAGGCCTGATTCATGCATTTTCCTCTGAACAGTTGATGTTGAGATGTACGTGAACTCTGTGAAGCATTTATTTGGGCAGCAATTTCTGAGGCTGGTAACCCTAATGAACTTATCCTCTGCAGTAGAGGTAACTGGGTCTTCCTTTCCTGTGGCGGTCCTCATGAGAGCCAGTTTCATCATAGCTCTTGATGGTTTTTGCAACTGCACTTGAAGAAACTTCTTGAAATTTTCCAGATTGACTGACCTTCATGTCTTAAAGTAATGATGGACTGTCATTTCTCTTTGCTTATTTGAGCTGTTCTTGCCATAATATGGACTTTTACCAAATAGGGCTATCTTCTGTATACCACCCCTACCTTGTCACAACACAACTGATTGGCACAAATGCATTAAGAAGGAAATAAATTCCACAAATGTACTTTTAACAAGGCACACCTGTTAATTGAAATGCATTCCAGGTGACTACCTCATGAAGCTGGTTGAGAGAATGCCATGAGTGTGCAAAGCTCTCATCAAGGCAAAGGGTGGCTACTTTGAAGAATCTCAAATATAAAACACATTTTGATTTGTTTAACACTTCTTTGGTTACTACATGATTATTTCAGAGTTTTGATGACATTCACTATAATTCTACAATGTAGAAAATAGCAAAAAAGAAAGAAAGTAAAACCCTGGAATGAGTAGGAGTGCCCAAACTTTTGACTGGTACTGTAGATATTTGGACGTGAGGACATGAAAGCCTGGGGACATTTATTTGGCACAGTCAGCAGTCTTTACCGCTGCTCAAACGCTCTTCTTTTTATGGAGCATCACTCTTCTTCTACCACAGTGAAATTGTGAACCATCAACTCGGAGTTTGAGTCAATTCTCAACTGTGCCAGAAAGCTTTTTTCAAAAATGAGACAGAAAAAAGAGAACCAGTTGGAATATGCTCTCTGCTGCAAAGCCTAGAAAAAAGGGCGGCTGAACTCAGTCCCTCGCCGCTTTTGCGGCCGAGATATTTACTTTCAAACAGCACGGAGCATTTAAACCAAATTGCATGGATTATTTTGATCTCTCAGAGGAGGACTAAGGGTTGAAAATAAGTTGAAAGACTTGACTTGAAAAATATAGTTTTCTGGATCGCATACCACTCTGGCAGACTACTTAGAGTAATGTCAACGAAATGTAATATCTTATGGGGTGTCGGGTGTTCATAAGACGCTTTGATCTAGCACTATTCAACTGGACATGAATGTTGTGCACCATATGCTGATCCAACTGGACCAAAAACAAAAACGGCAGTTGGAACAAACCAACTGAAATGACTCAAGGTGACCTTCTGAAATGACTCACCTGGATATCCTTGCTCAGGGCGTTGATCCATGCATCCACAGTCTTCTTGATCCTGACTTCTTCTGTGGTGTCCCTGGAACACATGGATGCTTTACCATGCTGGAGCTGCAGCCAACGTCCCCAACTTACCCCCATCCACACCACATAACATAAATCACGCAGTATTGCCCTTCCCAGGACACTCAACCATATCAACGTGAACTCGTAACACAGCACTTGATGTGTTTCCGTATGAGGAAACACTAAGTATGTGTCATAATAACGGGAATGGGTGCGTACTGTTCATGTTAACTAAACCGGTAGCTGGCTATATCCACTAGGCTAGAGCATCGTCTGTCTACCCATATCAACACACACTTGGAACCAGATGATCTAGTATATCCCTAATATACTGTACTGTGTCATCAGCACAACAGATCAATACACTTTTTTTTCTCTACTCCCTACATCTAGCCATGTTGTTTTTACTTTTTATTTTATCTTTAACTCTGCATTGTTGGATTCCCGTAAGGAAGCATTTCACTGTTAGTCTACACCTGTCGTCTACGAAGCATGTCACAAATACAATTTGATTTGACTTCATCAGCTATGGATATGAGAACGCCAGAGGGATATAATCAGAGGGTAAGACCACATTATGCAGATCCCACTTTCTCCTCTCCTTTTGTATTTCTGTAGCACCGCGCCAGCCATCCAGACAGAACAAGGAATAGAGAGAGGGTACTGAGGCTTGACAGATTCCTACCAGAACTCAGAATCAATGCAGCAGCTCAGTGAGGAAAGCCCACCAGGGCTGCTGTGTGTCTGTGTGTTTACGCAAGTGTGTGTGTGTGTGTGTGTGTGTGTGTGTGTGTGTGTGTGTGTGTGCGTCAGCGAGGCAGGGAGGCAGCTAGCTCCTCATTTTGATGCTGAGGAGAGAGTCGCTGTCTCTGGGCAGAAAAATGCCATCTCCCTTTCCCTCTGAGATCCTGAGGAGTGAGGGGGGTGGGGGGGTCTGGTCTCTGCTGTGAGGTGAGCAGCTGGCTGAATTGGGAGGGGAGAGGAAGAGTGGAGGGTAGAGGAGGGTAGAGGAGAGGGAGTTGAGCTTTATTGACACAGACCCAAACCTCATTACCCATACAGATGAAGCTACCCTCCATGGCTGCATTAGCTCCAAGCCCTGGTGTCTCTTTGAGTGTGTGATCTGGGATGGATCTACCTAATCAGGCGATGCCTCCAGACACAAAAATATATAATAATAATAATAATTTGTTACAGGTGCAGTGAAATGTGATGTTTTACAGGGTCATCCATAGTAGTACGGCGCCCCTGGAGCAAATAAGGGTTAAGTGCCTTGCTCAAGGGCACATCGACCGATTTTTCAACTTGTCGGCTTGGGTTTTCGAACCAGCGACCGTTCGGTTACTGGCCCAACGGTCTAACCGCTAGGCTACCTGCCGCCCAAGTGTGTCAGTCATCAGTTCAGCATGTGACCTTCAGTAAACGACTTGCTTCGAAAACAAACCTGAACTATTATTATTCTAGAATGTTCACCATGCCTGATAATACCTTTATTGTAACAGGCTTTTGTCCATGATGGCAAACGTATCAACTGCTGGACAAAATTCAATGTAAAACATTTAAATGAGAGCTGAAAGCGGAGGCCTGGGAATCACACAGCCAATATGCAATGATTCATACAGATGGTAAGAAATGACCAGAACTAGGCCTAATGATAGTTGTCTGCAGGCATAATATCCCCATTGGAACAGCATCAGGAAATTCTCTGGAATATGGAAAACAGGAACTGTGCCTCACTGTCTATGAGGTCGAGGAGAGAGAGCACCACGACTAAACTATTCTGTAATCCAACACAGAAACAACAATAGACAAGGCTGCCTGAACCCCTGCCGAGAAATGTTTTGTTTGAAAAATTCAAACAACTGTCTGTGCCAACTGCCAAGGGTCGTGGACAAATGGCTGTCTGCTTCTAATTTACAGACGGGGGATATCGGGATTCATATTTAAGCCAGAGACAGCATGTGTCCGGCAGCACAACGCTGGAGAGGCCAAACAAAAGAAATGAGAGGAAATAAATCTAATCGAGAACAGTTTTTGAAAAAAAACAAGAGCGCTGTGGAGTGGTGATAGTGGAAGTAGTCCACCAACTCTAGGAACACAGATACTGCAGACAGGCAGAGACAGGTGTGGACCGGGGCCAGGACGCCCGTCCAAGTGTGTTCTCACTGAACACACCCGGTGAGCTATAACACAAGTAAGCAGAGCACAGACTGCCACGCTTGTTTGAGCAATTGAGATGGAGGCACATTTTTGTTTGCAAATGGCTTCATTAATATGTTGTGTGGAAATAGATGGCATTAAGTCACACCCCTGCCTCATTTTACAATGTCATGCAATACAAATGACTGAATCCACCAGGCAACCATCCAGTCACATTTGAGGGGGATGTCAAGCCGTCCGCTACAGTTCCCTCCCCCTTACCTGAGCATCTGGCAGCCTAGTCCTGTGACCTTTCCAATGAAGGAAAAGACTAACGCCATTATGGGGGGGGGGGGGGCTGCTGCATCAATCAGTGTGTTTGTGTTGTCATGCTCTGACATTAGCTCGGAGCTGATTATCGGCCGGCTGCCATTTTGGAGATGATCAGCGTACGAGCTGCCATTTTGGCTCAGGTTGGTTTTAGTTATATTATAATACGAGGTGGAGGGAGTAGTGTCCCACTGAGCCAACATAAAAATAAAAAAAACTGAAAACACATCATACCGTAGTAATGTGTGTTGTGTGGTTGCTATGTGATGACATCATCTGAGTAACCCATTCACTGTACTTTCCTTTATGTTGAAATCCTATGGTTCCTCTCGTTGCCTGTTCTCTGGACAGATTTATCATTCACACCATGTATAATCCTTGGGATTAGAACACCATATTGAGTGAACCCATGCGACTCAAATCAGTGAAATTGCTGTGGTCTGAGAAGCTTTGTCCACTCTAGTAATGATATTTTTCTGGTGTAATCTAGCTTCTTCAAAGCGGGAGAGAATTAGAACCTGTTTCTATGATTGGAAGAGCATTGAAAACTCCTGTTATATTATGGCTGTAATGAGATGACTTTTCACCCAGAGAGAGACTGTATCGTTATGCTAAAGACTACTCCTTTCTGAAGGACCCTGTCTGTGTGCTGTGGACGTAAGGCAGCCAAACGGTCTCCATTTCAATGTTTAAACCACTTATTCCGCACTCCATTAGAGAGCGAGAGCGAGAGAGAGAGAGAGAGAGAGAGAGAGAGAGAGAGAGAGAGAGAGAGAGAGAGAGAGAGCGAGAGAGCGAGAGGGAGAATGAGACAGAGCTCAGCCTTGGGTGCTGCATCGCAAGCCATTAGGCAATCTCACCCACGTTAACTTTATTAATGTCACAATGAATCTCTAGGCATGAAAAGGCATCGCTCCGCCACGACTCCATAAGGAGAATGCAACGCTTCGGATGTGTAGCGGATATTTATACTGAACAAAAATATAAACATAACATGCAACAATTTCAAAGATTTTACTGAGTTACAGTTCATATAAGGAAATCAGTTAATTTAAATAATTGCATTAGGCCCTAACCTTAGCCCCTAACCTAATGCCTTGATAGGACATAGGCCCACCCACTGGGGAGCCAGGCCCAGCTAATCAGAATGAGTTTTTTCCTACAAAAGGGCTTTACACAGAAATAAATACTCCTCAGTACCCCTCCCTCCCTCCCCTCAGACGATCCCACAGGTGAAGAAGCTGGATGTGGAGGTCCTGGGCTGGCGTGGTTACACGTGGTCTGCGATTGTGAGGCCGGTTACGTACTGCCAAATTCTCTAAAACGACACTGGAGGCGGCTTATGGTAGAGAAATTAACAATAAATTATCTGGCAACAGCTCTGATTGACATACCTGAAGTCAGCATGACAATCGCACGCTCCCTCAAAACTTGAGACATCTGTGGCATTGTGCTGTGTGACAGAATGGCACATTTTAGAGTGGCCTTTTATTGTGCCCAGCACAAGGTGCACCTCTCTAATGACCAGGCTGTTTAATCAGCTTCTTGATATGCCACACCTGTCAGGGGGATGGATTATCTTGGCGAAGGAGAAATGCTCACTAACAGGGATGTAAACAAACTTGTGCAAAAATAAACACATGGGACCAACACTTCACATGTTGCGTTTATATTTTTGTATATACTTCAAATAACCTCTCTCTTTTATATGAGGAAGTGATTTGACAATTTCTTGGCTTGTTTGAAAGGCAGTAAACAAACAAACAAACACAACCAAACGAGACATCTCCTGAGATTTACAACGTTGATTAATCAATGGTCTCTCCATGCTTTCACAAAAGTTATCCCGGTTCAGTTCTCCAGAAACAACATGGCAGGATGGCCTACTGGATACTAATGTTGGCAAGGAAGGGAAACAAAAAAATCAGTCAAGAATGAAAGAAATAACATTCATTGGTGTGCCACTACCTTCCCATTAATAAATAAGGTACCATTTCCCTGGGTAAAACCTCCAGGGTCCTCACCGTCTCTCAAGCAGACTCACTGAGAAGAAGGATAGGAGAGGGGAGCACTGAGATGTCCCTACATGCCAAACATCTGCTACGTTACAGATTCTCACTGCTCATCACAACATTACATGTCTATCTATGCAAGGTGCAGTTAGCGCATTAACCAAAAGGTTGCTAGTTCGAATCCCCGGGCAGACAGGGTGAGAAATCTGTGGATCTGCCCCTTGAGCAAGGCATTTAACCCTAATTGCTCCAGGATCGCTGTCAATAATGGCTGATTCCATTTCACACCTCGCACAGGTTACCTTCCGCTTGCAGTGAAACAGGACAAATATAAGCGTCCCCAGTTTCCAGTCAGTCACTTCAGAGTCCACATCTCACATAGAATTTATTGGGTCGAGCTGAGAGGCTGAGAGCTGGCAGGGCAGCAGTCGTCTTTGTCCCAAATGGCACCCTAATCCCTATGTAGTGCACTATTGACCAGGGGCCATGGGGAATGGGGCGTCATTTGGGACGCATCCCGTCCTCTCCTCCCCACTGACAACTGCCTGTCATAGGGATTGTTCCATTTGGCTTAGACCTCCGCAGCCTCCAGTGTGCTCTCAACAGGAGATACACAGCTCTCAACAACGGAGCTCAGCGCAGGCAATCACTGCCCTGAATTCTCCCAATTTGCCCTCTGCACATTCCCCACTTGACAACAACAACCCAAAATGCTGCGAGGACATTTATTATAGTCAGAAAGTTTCTCCAGGGGTAGATTTGCTTGAATGACCATGCTGGGGGACTGTTGGACTTGTTCTCCATCTTTAACATCTCTACCCTCACATCGGTGGTGATACATACTGGTGGTGGAGGGGAGTCACCTCAAACATTTAAACTGCTTAGAGTTCAAGAAAGGTTCTATTAAGGAAATTATCTGTTTATGTCCATTAAAGCTCGACTATTTAGTTGCCACATCAATTTTTTTGACTGATAAATTAACGTTAGGATATATACCCATTGATGCCTCATGAGCTTAGTTCAACTGTCGTACCCCATCAGAACCCAGAATATGAACTTGTTTTACTCAAATGTTTGGAAACAACATTGGCGTAACATTCAGGCTAATTTTAGCCTCAAGCTGCAGGAGAGACCGGAGCTGTCCACCTGTGTGTTACCTGTTGCAGGAGAGTGCCTCTAACTGGGAGTGCAGGGTCTCTCTGTCCTTAGCCCTCAGCATGGCCTCCACATTTTCCTCCAGGGTCTTCTTGTGTCGTTGGACCTGCCGGAGGACCCTCTCAGCATCCTCAAACATGGAGGGGCACGGCCGGCTCTGCTGCAGCAGGGTGGGGGTGGGCCTGGCGGGAGGCACGGGGAGGACTGGAGGGAGCACTACGGCCACCTCTTCCCGAGACTGTTGGGGGGAGGGTGGGGGGACCTTTAGATGACACATGCACAGTTCACCACAGAGACATATATTTAGAAAGAAAGATCTAGATTTCAATGGATATCTCGATTACCTCCGGCTCCACACATTTCAACATTTTGTCGGCTGGGCTTAGCTATTTAGGTCAAAACCATTCAGAAGCATAAGAGGAGTACAATAAAAGAAGAATCCATTACACTCCAGTTTGATTCTGGCTTTAATAACTGTCACTATCGGGCGACAGGCAGCGGTGAGAGAGAATGCTAGCCAGGCTCTTGCATCTGCTGCATCCACTACCAATACTAATAGTTACTCCAAAATCACCTTTTTCCTGTGCTGATGAAAGAGAGAGAGAGATAGGGACCCGTTCTGTTCCCTCTCTTTTTTCTCCCCACCCATCACAAGGCATTCCTTTCAGGCAGATCTGATACAGCTGGAGACCTTGGATGTTTCTTTCATCCTCCCCTCATCTTGTTCTCGTCTCGTATATATATTACATGAATCTGTGTGCCTGGCTGCCCCGCGTGGCTGCGTGGGGAGGAACAGACGACAGCCTTCCATCGTTCGCAAGCCGAGGGTCGTTTGTTTCAGCCTCGTGCTTCCCCGTCGCTTTCGCAAATAGTGCAAAATCAAGACCACTTACACGGTTATCAGACACCATTTCCTGACTTTTGTGTATAAGCGGGTTATTTGTCTCGCTCGTTTCTGTGGGAAAGGCATTTTCACAGCAACAGTGGACTGCAGTAAAGGGGGGAGGTTCGTCCTTGCTTTTCACATCTGCGCTGCTGACAGCAATTCAGTCATTCGGTCTGAAATGTGGCAACTGAAATAGTCTGGTGAGGTACAGCATGGAAAGAAGAAATTCCTTAGTTGCCAAGTCAATCCCAGCACCTGTAGAGAACAGGCATTGTGACAACACCAGACTGACCAAACTTAATCAGAATGCATGTCAATGAGTCACATCCAATAGAGTATTCACCCAACACACCAATAGGCTAGCACAGGACCAACCAACCAATGCGACAACTGTCATCATTACTCTTTCTCTCTGTAGAAAAAGCCAGAGTGGTTGAATAATAGGCTTGGGGAAATCTCTTTCTGCTCTAGCCATTGTGCATTCTCCTTTGGTCCATGTGTAAAACAGAGATAACCACACCACTGATTTATCACTTTAAGTCCATAAAATGGGGACACAGCTGAAAATGCAGGGATACAAGTGTGGTATTGTGTCTGTCCGCTGCTTGGCGGTGGCTTGGTATGGATGGATGGATGGATGGCAACACAGACCGTACAACACAGAATGTAGGGAGGAAAACCTCCCTACCTCGTGAGGCTGGCACTGCAGAGGCAGGCAGGGGTTGCTATGGGAACCTACCATGGAGACGCAGGGAGGAGGGTGGTGGTGCATGGTGGCGGGAGAGGGGATAGTGAGCTGCTTGCTGCTGCTGCTGCTGCTTGCGGTGTTGCTGGTCTTGGCTGATGCCGTCTCTCTGACAGTCTCTCTGCTCTCTGCAGCAGGAAAAGCCTCGCGAGCCTGGATGAGAAGGACAGTGGAACGCAACACAGGGTGTCTGAGTACCACCCGACTGACACAAAGTGGCATTGGCTGGACATGTTTCTCTGACTCAAAGTCATACTGGAGGATCTGATCTCGTTGTAAGAGGCCACACTTGATCATTTGTGGGACACAGAAATGCTGTACTCATACATTTTCATCATGACCAAGCATTCACAAATGTCCTACACCAGCAGAACGGGCGACCATTAAATGATCGTGCCTGCCACTAAACCCCACGATAAAAGAACTACTGCATTAAAACCTGGTGTGACAATGACAGGCATTCCATTTAATCCAGACACACAGCGAAGGGACCTGGGTGTTACTGCCTATTCTGAGGGCAGAGAGAGAGAGAGAGAGAGAGAAAGACACAGAGAGAGAGAGAGAGAGAGAGAGAGAGAGAGAGAGAGAAAAACGTGCTTCCTTCGTATTCTTGCAGCCCACAGACAGACCTACAGACCAACAGGCGGACCGACTGACAGAGACAGAGAGACAGACAGGCAGGCAGACAGACAGCGGCAGGCCAAATAGCATTCACACCCTGCATCCTCAATTATATGCTAATGTATAATTTGCCGTGTGCTACATTATTCTAAGCTGATGGAATTTTTCAGCAGCGGCAGAGGCGTGCTCGGAAACTCAATGCCTGGTTGGCGCGGCGACGGGATCAGAGTGTAATAGACGGGAACAGGCGTCGGGCGGCTGTGGCAGGGCGTTCGTTGGGTAAGGATGAAGAAGTGTTGTAATTTATTAAGGGGAGAGGAGAGGGAGAGGAGAGGGAGAGGGTAGAAACAATAGAACACTGCTGTCTTGGTCATTGAAATACCAGACACACTCGTGTCTTGGCTTGATTTCATCAGTGGTAAAGGCACCAATTAGATTAGCAAAATCCCAAAGCTGAACACAGACGAGAGGATGATATTGGCCCACTTAGGGAAACAGGAAACGTCCTGACGGCTCTGTGCGTGTGTGTGTGTGTGCGTGTGAGTGTGAGTGTGCGTGTGCGTGTGTGTGTGCGTGTGTGTGTTGTCGGGGTGCCTCCTGTCGTTCAGAGCAATAAATGGGTACAGGGATAATCTCATTCTCCAGTCTGAATGTCTCCAATATGCCAATAATAGATTTAGGAGGAACTGAGCAGCACCAGCAATAACAGCTTATAGACTTGGTGCATTAGAATACAAAAGGAAAGTTAATGGAAAAGGCCACACAGAACTGGTGTAATGGGAAAGTCATTGTGAGGGCCGACAGCAGTTGACAGTTTTTCTCTTGACCTTGATTATCTTCTAGGGGAAAAGAAAACTGTTTGACAATAGTTTGGAGTTCCTCAAGGCTCTGTTCTCTGACCTCTTTTGTTCTCATTATATTGCTACCAGTAGAGGTTATTCAAGAAGGCTTAAAAAAGTGCAGGGAAAATCTCTATATACAATATTCTTGATAAGATAGACTGTTGATATTTCTTGACAGTTTATAGTTCCTCTCAGTCAGTCCATCTCACCTGCAGCAGGGTCTGCATCTCAGTTTTGAGGCGTCCCAGTTCCTGAAGTGTATCATTGGCTCGTTTCACGGCTGAGCTGGGTTGCTCAGGAACCCCAAAGGATGATGGGAGGCCTGGCTGGTGACCTCCTCCTCCTCTACCTTGGTGATTTGTGTCGCTGTGCTTCGCTAATGCTGCAATGACCAGCTCTCTAACCCCCTCTTGCTGGTGTTGGCCTTCCCTGTAAGGAAATAAAGTGTGGGCGTTAGATGAAGAATGCTTCTATTGTTCATTTTCTTGTCAGATGACACAAATTCCATCTTTGCAGGCAAAACTGTCTGCAATGCCAATGCTGTGACATCATTACAACTTTGCAATGATGGTATTACAAAATCAGAATGTGCCCGCTGAACTTGGTCAGCTCATCCATTAGGAAAGTAGGAGAGGAGAGCCAGCCTTCCGTCTGGCCTGGAGAAGTGTTTGCCCTTCAGGGAAGAGGGCCAGAGTGGTGGCACAGCACCAATAACATGACTCACACATAGAATGGCTTCCAAGCAGACTACGTAATGCTGTTGCTAGATCGCCAAAGACTTAAATTGCATTAAGTGGCTGAGTCGAGTGAGTCCTGCTTTGGATGGAGGGGAAAGCCCATAGGGTCATTCAGAGGCCAATGAGGCCGGCTGTCTTGTTATATTGCCATACTTGGTTGAGACTCTAGCCCGCTACAATATCCAATAGTAACAGGCTGTTATTAGTGTATGAAAAAAAACACATGAACTGTCCGTCCTTTTCCTGTACAGTGAGCCTCATTATTTACATTTCAGTTTCATATGAGTGATAATTGGCATACAATCAAATCTGTCTAATATTGGATCTGAGAGCTGTGTTTACACTGGCAGGGATGGAGCCGATAATGAGTGGACTCCGAAGATCTGAGCGAGGGGGTTCATGGAGGTACAACCAAGGCCTCTCTGACTCTGTGCGTGTGCTTCAAATGAACTGTTTTTATAGTGTAGGGTTGACAATTCATCGTGTGTTACTGACTGTGAACTCAATGGCTCCAATACTGCTGGGTCTGTCCACTTTTTTGAGAAATTAATCACACACACACACAGACAGTTTCCATTTCACTTCATCACAGTAACATATTTGAAATGATACAAAAGCAACTTCATCCACAGTAGACAGACTGTTATAATCGCCCCTGTCGGGTTCTACAGGCAGGAACAGAACCACCTACTGTGAATTGCCAAAACTGTCACACAAAAGTACCGCCATTGAAATCAAAACGATCGTCTAGATTCTTTTGTCTTGTCATGTCGCAAAAAAAATGGAAAAAAGTATTCCTTAATTTCTATGGTTTCACAGCAGGTGATGGAGACTTTCTTGACGCTTTTCTGCATAGCCGCGGGAAGTAGTTAGATTTGTTTTTTTTGCCCGCGCTGCAGACGGATATAGCTGTACGTTAATACAGGACAAGTAAAGGCCCTGTGCACTACTTTTGTAAAAATAAAATAATGTACAAAACAAAAAGAATGGAGAGAGAGAACACTGAGGCCTACACATTTTAATGTAGTGTATCCCACATTGGGAAGGAGGAAACGAGAGAAGATGCGAGAGAGGCTAGCTGACATGTATGGCTCCCCCTGAGTCGTGCTCACAATGCAAAGGTCACCATTGAGAGGCAGAGCCCATCCTCTGGGCAGGGTGCGTGTGTGTACTTATTTACAGTTCCCTCCTGAATTATTGGCAACCTAGGTAAATATGGAAAAAAAATGGCTGTTGAAAAGTGTCATTGATGTTTATCAGCTTGATTTTACAATCAAAATATCATATGAATCTAACCTTGAATTTAGTTTTTTTTTTATCTACAAAAAACAAAAAGTCAATAAATATTTGTTTTATTCTAAAACATGCGTGTCACAATTATTGAAATTCTTATTAACAAAATCGAATTGATTAAGATTTTTATTTTTAAAGTTAATCTGAGTCCTTGGGAACTCTTAAGTGGTCATCCATGGCTTCTTGTTTCTCTGGGGTATAAATATGAGGTGATACCCAGGCCAAACTCCCTTAGTCATCCATCAACATGGGATAGGCCAGAGAACACACAAATGAAATGAGACAAAAGGTTGTTGACCTTCATAAATCAGGCAGTGGCTATAGAAAGATAGCTACACTCCTGAAAATACCCATATCCACTATTAGGTCAATAATTAAGAAATATAAAACAACTAGAGCTGTGATGAACCTGCCTGAAAGAGGAGGCAGGTGTATTTTGCCCCCACGCACAGTAAGAAGGATGGTTCAAGTCACATTAAAATGGGAGGTTCATGGTGCAAAAACCCTTCCTATGTGTTTTCCCAACTCATCAAACATAGGAGACGACTCAGAGTTGTTATCTTGGCAAAGGGAGGAGCTCACAAAGTACTAAATATTTCTTTGAACAATTTAAACTAAATTAAAGTTTAGACTCATATCATATTTTGAGTGTAAGATCAAGCTGATAAACGATGGCATTTTTTCACAGATTTTTTTTGTTCATATTTACTTCGGGTGCCAATAATTCAGGAGGCAACCATATGTAACAGAACGGAGGGCTGCCGTGTGGGTAGCAATCATCCTGTCAACTTTTGGAGCAGAAAGGGGCTCTGCACCACGCGTCTCTGCAGCACACGTCTAGCAACCCTGGAATCTTCACAGTACTGCCTTATACAATACCCAGGCCACTGGCCCTACACTCGCAACTTCATTCTGTAGGGAGGGGAAGATTTTTTTTGACACAACTCAAAGAATCTTGCAGATTAGGAATGTTCTGACTCAAACTGACAAAGGACAGGATTTACTCTGGATGCGTAGCAGTGACAGGTATTGTGTACTTGACATTCCACTCCGTTCCAGGAGATTGTAATCCTAGCGTCCAGGCTAAAACAGAGAAGTATTGCTAGGACGGCAGCATCTCTACTCAGTATACTAAGTCCTCTATGGCGGTAGAACCATGCAAGTCAGATCCGCTGTGTGGGGTTTACAAAAACAAGTAATAATGTATTCAATTTTTTTTAGTGCTGGGCGGGAATATGATACACATTGACATTTATGTAAGCAACTGAGGAAAATGTGTGCATAAATGATACGAGGTAAACTTCAAAGGGAAGGAGAATCTAACAACCTCTGACCATTATCAGACTTTTAGATCCATGGACTAACATGGAACATGGTGTAAATGTCAATCTTCACAGTGGCAGCCCGTCATTCAGGGGATGTGGGGGAGAGCCCTAACTGTTTAGCTAAAAAAATAAAAATACATGTTTTGCATGTTATTTTGGCATTAATACTTGTCACATATCAGTTTGCAAACAAAAAATCTAATAATCATTGAGTTAATAAAGCCAAATACAAACATGGTATTTTTTTGCTTTCTTGAGGAATGCAGGTGTTTCAGCCTAGCTCAGTGCTTTCTGTGATGGTGGGGCAGCCAGTGGAAAAATACGGAGCGTAGGGGTTGGTAATGTTCTCTAGTTGTGCCGTGATTGGCTCATTGTTCTGTCACTCATGGGGACACTACGTCACCATAAAATCTACAGGGAGAGTTCGAAAATTCAAGCCCCTTGGGTGCTGCCATAGAGTTATATTAGAAGTGCCCATCCAAGAAGGCTCAAGGTCATTGAGCACATATAGAATGAAGTCAAGACACGTTATATCTACCGTAGCTTTGATTGGACTGATCATGTCAACATCATACATTCAGAATCTTAGCTAGCAAGCTAGACAAGAAGTCAATGTCATGAATCACATCGACAATCTACAGTCATCCTTTTCCATCCTTATCATATGATGAGAAATTATAGATAAAACATCAGTTCTCATTTGTACTTTGGACATAAACATAACACAACAATCGCAAATTCAATAATGAGTGGTTTGGAAGGAATCAGTGGCTAACTGCAAGTGTTGCAAAGCAATCACTAGCCTGCTATTTAGTGGAGTGGGTGTATGGTCCAAGTCTGGGTTTTAAGGGTCTCTTTTACAAGCTTAAAAGGATAAACATTCGTATGCCATGGGCCAGAAAAGGTTAAATACATTGGCCATGCTGTCAATCCAGCATGACTTCTGCTGCGTTCAAAACAACTGGAAACTCGGATCTGGGAAATCTCAGACTTCAGTGAGTTCAAGACAACTGGGAACTCGGGGAAAAAAACGAGCTCCTACTGGGAAAATACGTTTTGAATGGTCATCCAACTCAGAATTCCAAGTCGGGAACTCGGGCCTCTTTCTAGAGCTCCGACATTGATGTCATGATCGACCTTGTTTCTTTCCGAGTTCCCAGTTGTCTTGAAAGCACCATCAATCCAGAAAATGCCAGACTTTGATGACAAAAGACTAAATTTGCCCACAAGGACCGCCGCGCAACCTTCCTTTTCAAATGAGTACAGCACAACAATATGTATTGTATGCTGCTTCATAAAATGATGTAATATGCCAGGGAAATATGTATACGGTAGCTAAGAAAGTACTAATACTAAGTGTATGTTGTGTAGTAAGCTATTAGTAGCCCATGTGTCTCACCCTGATTATGTGGTCCCTTTCCCCAACAAAACTTAGCCTACTGATGTAATCATTGAATAATGTAAGAGCATTCATTGTCTGCGTATATGCCACATGTATTTATCCTATGGCTCTGACTTGGTGTACAGGGAGAATACTGTAAGAACGGCCCACACAACCCAATCAAGCCGCACTGCTTCTTAACAGAGCGCGCATCCACCCGGAAGCCAGCCACACCAATGTGTCGGAGGAAACACCGTGCACCTGGCCACCTGGTTAGCGTGCACTGCGCCCGGCCCGCCACAGGAGTCGCTAGTGCACGACGAGACAAGGATATCCCTACCGGCCAAACTCTCCCCAACCCGAACGACCCGAACGAGTTTCTGGTGGCACTGCGATGCAGTGCCTTAGACCACTGCGCCACCCGGGAGGCCTATAAGAACATTTTTACATGCTAAAATCACCACTGCAATCACACAATGATGTGTCTGTTCTGCCCTCAGTTCTGCCCTCTGAGGGAGACCGAGACAGAAAGAAGTAGCAGCATTGGTTCCTTCATTTCCCTTTCGGGGGCGTTCTGTTCTCTTCCAATAAATAAACATTAAGGCAGAATGTCATGCTGTGTGTCTGGTAGCTCTGATGTATCCCACTCAGTAAGATGTTTTCAATCAGCCTTAAGACGCCTCAAAATGAGCTAATCCATTTGAAGAGCGAGAGAGTGGCTTGTTGATGCCAGCCTTTTTGATCTTGCTCAAATTGATTAGGGTGGAGATACAGGGACTCTGAGACAAAACGTCCTGTTAGAGGTCACCATATGCAAATGTCTACTCTCTCCCTCTCCCCTTCCATGGGAAATGTGTTCAAATAGAACAGATTGTTCAACTCACTCCGGCAACGTCTGAAACGGCACCCTGAAACGGTTAGTGCACTACTTTTGAATAGGGTGTTATTCCAGACACCACTTTTTCCCACAAGCTGTTGACAGGTGTGCGTGCAGCCATGCAGATCTGCCTGTGTGTAAAACCTGATCAGAAAATCATTATGGAGGTAAAGAAATGATGCCACGTTGACAGGAAATCTATATGTTTGATCATGTTTTTTTGGGGGGGGGAAAGTCGATATGAGAACAAGATCTATATTACATGTCTGTCTTGTTATACAACACTTCATGTTGGGTTGAAGCTAGAGGTCTTGGTCAGTCCTTCGCCACGTCTCAGTGATTTTTATACTAACGGATCTACTTGATTATTGTCGGCAGCTTCTGAAATTTCACCTCATGGTCATACATGGTCTTTTTCTCTGGTAACGAGGTAAGACTGTTCTGTATTGTACTGAGCACAGCCTGTTTCTCTAGCCAGCCCTTCTCTCCTGCAGAGGCAGGCAAACACACACACACACATACACACACACACACACTTAAAGTGGAATCTGGTGGACAAAAGAGGGGAAGATACCTTCAACTAAAAGGGCTGAAAAAGATTGGGATGTTGATGGAGAGAGGACCGTGCCAGATGTGAAGGAGAGACTTCCCACTGCTTTCCCTTCCTCTGAAAAAGGTAGAACGAGGACTCGTCGCCATGGGGACAGTTTCAAATGTCTCTCTCTTTGTGAGTGCAAAGGAGAGGTGTCGAGACAATTCATATCCCATCCTTAAGCCAGATAGAGTATTTATAGATGGAACTATGACACGTGTAGAGTGGGTGTGAGGCGAGGGGGATGTCTTTGACAAACCAGTGACTTCAAAAAATGATGAATGAACCACAGAGAAAAAGCTGAAATGATTCAAAACAAAATATAATACATCCGGTAGGTTAGCTCTTAAAACATCTGTCTTTGTGAGTTTGACATGTGATCCTCAACCGCCCCCCGCCCCCTTGAACATTGGGATTCTTTTGGCCACTTCCTAAAACCATCCTCATCCTGCCTTCAACATGCGGTCATTACTCCCACCACCACCAGAATAGCTGCTATTATCTTATCAATATCAGAGGCATATCAGGGAGCCTGGTGGTGGTGGTCTCACCCTCCACCCTCTCTGCTCTGGTGTTTTCACGTGCGTCTTTTCCTGTTGCTGCACCATCCTCCATCCAGCACAGTCATATCCCCATTCCTCTACCTTGGATGCCACAGCACCAGCACTCCCCAAACGCCCCCCAATCTCATTGAGACGTTATCATCAAGCAGCACACGTTTGAATTCCAGCCCCTCTATGTCCAAATCAATCAAATGTGACCTCATCTCCGTAGTTTGCGTTGATCACCTGATGCCCCGGCAGCTATTCTAGGAAGAGCTGCCACTCCTCCGGCCCAATGTAGTTCCCTCTAGGGTGGTGTCATTGGTGTAACTCAGACTGTTTGCAGTGGCCAATGCCTTTGTAGTCAAAACCATCCAACATCTGTTTCATTTTTACACAAAAAGGCCTGGGTTTAGTTTAACCAATTTGTGCTGTGATATCTGGAGCCTGGACTATGAATAACATACTTTGATCACACAAACATTCATCAAACACATTTTATTCAACCCCAGAGCTCTGGGCAACTGATTCCCCGATTCCTGGCTACTATGGGACCTAGGGCTGACCGGTATACCGTATTCTACAATATACCGGTTTGGGTTTTTACTTGACCTTATATAAGGGAATTTGTTAAAAGTGATACGCAACTCGGGAGTGTAGTATACGTTTATATAAATCAAATCAAATTTGATTTGTCACATTCGCTAAATACAACAGGTGTAACCTTACAGTGAAATGCTTACTTAGAAGCCCTTAACCAATGATGCAGTTTTAAGAAAATACCTAAAAAAAATAAAACGTTTAAAAAGTAAGAGAAGAAAAACAAATAATTAAAGTGCAGCAGTAAATAACTACAGCTGGGCTATATACAGGTGGTACCGGTACAGAGTCAATGTGGAGACTATATACAGGGGGTACCGGTACAGAGTCAATGTGGAGACTATATACAGGTGGTACCGGTACAGAGTCAATGTGGAGACTATATACAGGGGGTACCGGTACAGAGTCAATGTGGAGACTATATACAGGTGGTACCGGTACAGAGTCAATGTGGAGACTATATACAGGGGGTACCGGTACAGAGTCAATGTGGAGACTATATACAGGTGGTACCGGTACAGAGTCAATGTGGAGGCTATATACAGGTGGTACCGGTACAGAGTCAATGTGGAGACTATATACAGGTGGTACCGGTACAGAGTCAATGTGGAGACTATATACAGGGGGTACCGGTACAGAGTCAATGTGGAGACTATATACAGGGGGTACCGGTACAGAGTCAATGTGGAGGCTATATACAGGTGGTACCGGTACAGAGTCAATGTGGAGACTATATACAGGGGGTACCGGTACAGAGTCAATGTGGAGACTATATACAGGGGGTACCGGTACAGAGTCAATGTGGAGGCTATATACAGGTGGTACCGGTACAGAGTCAATGTGGAGACTATATACAGGTGGTACCGGTACAGAGTCAATGTGGAGACTATATACAGGTGGTACCGGTACAGAGTCAATGTGGAGACTATATACAGGTGGTACCGGTACAGAGTCAATGTGGAGGCTATATACAGGTGGTACCGGTACAGAGTCAATGTGGAGACTATATACAGGTGGTACCGGTACAGAGTCAATGTGGAGACTATATACAGGTGGTACCGGTACAGAGTCAATGTGGAGACTATATACAGGTGGTACCGGTACAGAGTCAATGTGGAGACTATATACAGGTGGTACCGGTAGAGTCAATGTGGAGACTATATACAGGTGGTACCGGTACAGAGTCAATGTGGAGACTATATACAGGTGGTACCGGTACAGAGTCAATGTGGAGACTATATACAGGGGGTACCGGTACAGAGTCAATGTGGAGACTATATACAGGTGGTACCGGTACAGAGTCAATGTGGAGACTATATACAGGTGGTACCGGTACAGAGTCAATGTGGAGACTATATACAGGTGGTACCGGTACAGAGTCAATGTGGAGACTATATACAGGTGGTACCGGTACAGAGTCAATGTGGAGGCTATATACAGGTGGTACCGGTACAGAGTCAATGTGGAGACTATATACAGGTGGTACCGGTACAGAGTCAATGTGGAGACTATATACAGGTGGTACCGGTACAGAGTCAATGTGGAGACTATATACAGGTGGTACCGGTACAGAGTCAATGTGGAGACTATATACAGGTGGTACCGGTACAGAGTCAATGTGGAGGCTATATACAGGTGGTACCGGTAGAGTCAATGTGGAGGCTATATACAGGTGGTACCGGTACAGAGTCAATGTGGAGGCTATATACAGGTGGTACCGGTACAGAGTCAATGTGGAGACTATATACAGGGGGTACCGGTACAGAGTCAATGTGGAGACTATATACAGGTGGTACCGGTACAGAGTCAATGTGGAGGCTATATACAGGTGGTACCGGTACAGAGTCAATGTGGAGACTATATACAGGTGGTACCGGTAGAGTCAATGTGGAGACTATATACAGGTGGTACCGGTACAGAGTCAATGTGGAGACTATATACAGGTGGTACCGGTACAGAGTCAATGTGGAGACTATATACAGGTGGTACCGGTAGAGTCAATGTGGAGACTATATACAGGTGGTACCGGTACAGAGTCAATGTGGAGACTATATACAGGTGGTACCGGTACAGAGTCAATGTGGAGACTATATACAGGTGGTACCGGTACAGAGTCAATGTGGAGACTATATACAGGGGGTACCGGTACAGAGTCAATGTGGAGACTATATACAGGTGGTACCGGTACAGAGTCAATGTGGAGACTATATACAGGGGGTACCGGTACAGAGTCAATGTGGAGACTATATACAGGTGGTACCGGTACAGAGTCAATGTGGAGACTATATACAGGTGGTACCGGTACAGAGTCAATGTGGAGACTATATACAGGTGGTACCGGTACAGAGTCAATGTGGAGGCTATATACAGGGGGTACCGGTACAGAGTCAATGTGGAGACTATATACAGGGGGTACCGGTACAGAGTCAATGTGGAGACTATATACAGGTGGTACCGGTACAGAGTCAATGTGGAGACTATATACAGGGGGTACCGGTACAGAGTCAATGTGGAGACTATATACAGGTGGTACCGGTACAGAGTCAATGTGGAGGCTATATACAGGGGGTACCGGTACAGAGTCAATGTGGAGGCTATATACAGGGGGTACCGGTACAGAGTCAATGTGGAGGCTATATACAGGTGGTACCGGTACAGAGTCAATGTGGAGACTATATACAGGGGGTACCGGTACAGAGTCAATGTGGAGACTATATACAGGTGGTACCGGTACAGAGTCAATGTGGAGACTATATACAGGGGGTACCGGTACAGAGTCAATGTGGAGACTATATACAGGGGGTACCGGTACAGAGTCAATGTGGAGACTATATACAGGGGGTACCGGTACAGAGTCAATGTGGAGACTATATACAGGTGGTACCGGTACAGAGTCAATGTGGAGACTATATACAGGTGGTACCGGTACAGAGTCAATGTGGAGACTATATACAGGTGGTACCGGTACAGAGTCAATGTGGAGACTATATACAGGTGGTACCGGTAGAGTCAATGTGGAGACTATATACAGGTGGTACCGGTACAGAGTCAATGTGGAGACTATATACAGGTGGTACCGGTACAGAGTCAATGTGGAGACTATATACAGGTGGTACCGGTACAGAGTCAATGTGGAGACTATATACAGGTGGTACCGGTACAGAGTCAATGTGGAGACTATATACAGGTGGTACCGGTACAGAGTCAATGTGGAGACTATATACAGGTGGTACCGGTACAGAGTCAATGTGGAGACTATATACAGGTGGTACCGGTAGAGTCAATGTGGAGACTATATACAGGTGGTACCGGTACAGAGTCAATGTGGAGACTATATACAGGTGGTACCGGTACAGAGTCAATGTGGAGACTATATACAGGTGGTACCGGTAGAGTCAATGTGGAGACTATATACAGGTGGTACCGGTACAGAGTCAATGTGGAGACTATATACAGGTGGTACCGGTACAGAGTCAATGTGGAGACTATATACAGGTGGTACCGGTACAGAGTCAATGTGGAGACTATATACAGGTGGTACCGGTAGAGTCAATGTGGAGACTATATACAGGTGGTACCGGTACAGAGTCAATGTGGAGACTATATACAGGTGGTACCGGTACAGAGTCAATGTGGAGACTATATACAGGTGGTACCGGTACAGAGTCAATGTGGAGACTATATACAGGTGGTACCGGTACAGAGTCAATGTGGAGACTATATACAGGTGGTACCGGTACAGAGTCAATGTGGAGACTATATACAGGTGGTACCGGTACAGAGTCAATGTGGAGACTATATACAGGGGGTACCGGTACAGAGTCAATGTGGAGACCAAATACAGGGGGTACCGGTACAGAGTCAATGTGGAGACTATATACAGGGGGTACCGGTACAGAGTCAATGTGGAGACTATATACAGGTGGTACCGGTACAGAGTCAATGTGGAGACTATATACAGGTGGTACCGGTACAGAGTCAATGTGGAGACTATATACAGGGGGTACCGGTACAGAGTCAATGTGGAGACTATATACAGGGGGTACCGGTACAGAGTCAATGTGGAGACTATATACAGGTGGTACCGGTACAGAGTCAATGTGGAGGCTATATACAGGTGGTACCGGTACAGAGTCAATGTGGAGACTATATACAGGGGGTACCGGTACAGAGTCAATGTGGAGACTATATACAGGGGGTACCGGTACAAAGTCAATGTGGAGACTATATACAGGGGGTACCGGTACAGAGTCAATGTGCGGGGGCACCGGTGTCGAGGTATTTGAGATAATTATGTAGTCTATGACTAGGGTGGCTGGAGTCTAACAATTTTTAGGGCCTTCCTCTGACACCGCCTGGTATAGAGGTCCTGGATTGCAGGAAGCTTGGCCCCAGTGATGTACTGGGCCGTACGCACTACCCTCTGTAGTGCCTTGCGGTCGGAGGCCGAGCAGTTGCCATACCAGGCAGTGATGCAACCAGTCAGGATGCTGTTAATGGTGCAGCTGTAAATCTTTTGAGGATCTGAGGACCCATGCCAAATCTTTTCAGTTTCCTGAGGGAGAATAGGTTTTGTCGTGCCCTCTTCACGACTGTCTTGGTGTGCTTGGACAATGTTAGTTTGTTGTTGATGTGGACGCCAAGGAACTTGAAGCTCTCAACCTGCTCCACTACAGTCCCGTCAATGAGAATGGGGGCGTGCTCGGTCCTCTTTTTCCTGTAGTCCACAATCATCTCCTGCGTCTTGAGTTTACTCCGTTTGATACTCGAGTCCTCTTTCTCCCTCTCCTGCTGCATGCACTTTCTTGCATAAGATGTTGGTGAAAACGATTCTGCTTTCCACAAGCCCATTCATTCACACTCAGGTGGTGTAGCCTTGTTCATCCTATTGTAGCCTGATGCCGACCCGGCTTTGTAGTCAGAACCATTCAACGTTTCCGCTTTATATGACATCAAAAGCCTGGATTTGGTTTAGCCAATTATTTTCAGTGGAGTCTGAACTAAAAGTACCATACTTTGACCACACACAAGTTCAACCACATTTCATTCAACCCCAGAGCTCTGGGCAAAGTGAAATTGGATATCATGAATGGTTATAGTCATTTCTTTCCATGCACTGATAAAAGTAGGGGTTGCTGAGAAGCCCCTTCTCAATGTAATTTAAAAGCAATTTCCCTGAATATGTCAGTGATGTGTTGGACCTTCAGGGTCCTGAACAAGAGGCAGAATTGACTGAATTTTCATGATAACGATGAAAAGGGAGGAAGTAAAATCAATGTTTTTATCAAGGTGGTCAAGGTCACTGTATGAATTAATGATGCTCAACATAGCAACTGTATCCCAGGGGAACAACGCAGCATGTGGGATCTCTCGTCTGCTGCCTCATTCTGAGGAGACACGCACGCGCACACACACGCTATTTTTCTCAGTAATTCATGACACAAACACATTTCAAAGCACAAAACATGTATCTTGCCTGGTGGTTTTATATATACACTGAACAAAAATATAAAACGCAACAATTTCAACAATTTTACTGAGTTACAGTTCACATAAGGAAATCAGTCAATTGAAATAAATAAATTAGGTTCTAATCTATGGATTTCACATGACTGGGCAGGGGAGCAGCCATGGGTGGGCAGTCAGGCCCAGCCAATCAGAATGAGTTTTTCCCCATAAAAAGGCTTTTTTACAGATGGAAATACTCCTCAGTTTGATCAGCTATCCGGGTATATGGTCTCAGACGATCCCGCAGGTGAAGAAGCCGGATGTGGGGGTCCTGGACTGGCGTGGTTACACGTGGTCTGCAGTTGTGAGGCCGGTTGGGCATACTGCCAAATTCTCTAAAACGACATTGGAGGCGGTTTATGGTAGAGAAATGAACATTAAATTCTCTGGCGACCACTCTGGTAGCCATTCCTGCAGTCAGCATGCCAATTGCACGCTCCCTCAAAACTGCAGCATTGTGCTGTGTGACCAAACTGCACATTTTAGTGTGTCCTTTTATTGTCCCCAGCACAAGGTGCACCTGTGTAATGATCATGCTGTTTAACACCTGCCAGATGGATGGATTATCTTGGCAAAGGAGAAATGCACACTAACAGGGATGTAAACAGATGTGTGCACACAATTTGAGAGAAATAAGCTTGTTGTGCTTGTGGAACAATTCTTGGATCTTTGATTTCAGCTCATGAAACATGGGAAGAACACTTCACATGTTGTGGTAATATTTTCGTTCAACGTAGAATCAAGCTTGATTTTGAGAGAGAGAGAGAGAAGCTGTGGGGTGGGTCAAAGGAGAGAGAAAGACTCAGAACAAAAAGGTATATGGATGCATTAGTATTCTACTCACTACTGTGTTCTGGCCACACAGCCCTCCCCTCATCCTAGCCCAGCGCTCAGCAGCTCACAGCACACACAACCCACCCACACACACACGCCTGTTATTAAAGCGCATCCGTCCGTCAGTCCCCCCAGTAGACGCATTCCTCATTCATATTTATCTGTGTTAATATATAGCTCAAGCATTTTTTATGACTGTATAGGTCCTTTTTATATAACAAATGGGGGCATGCGGACAGATGGATGCTGGCCATACATATTTATGTTTGTCTTGGAGTGTTTTTCGGGGGCGTATTTATTCTGGTGGCTGGCAGGCAGGCTGCTACTTAATCATAGAAAATGTGGATTTAGTTAGGCTCTCCCAAGGCAGAAAGTCCCAACTAAGCATTATGCTGTGCTGCTGGATAAAGAGGCTGGAATTATGCAGCGGGCATAACAGGCTCCTACTTCCTCCTAAATATAAACACATCATAATGGGGCTTCTTATCGCATGCCGCATCTCGGAATTTGAACCCATTCCATCCGTCCACATTGTGCTGCTGGGTCCTTGGGCTACTAACAGACTATCAACCCCCGTCCCTCCCTCTCCAAGTCCTCTGTCCCCAATTCAATGTATGAATATTGTAAATGAATACTCCTCGGTAACAGTGAAGAGTATGTTTTCGCACTACACATAAAGCCATGTGCCTATTACCACAACCAAGGAGGGTGTGCCAGGCCATTGTGTCTCATCTAACTAACTGCAATAATATGGCGCAGAGAGTTAGCTAGACAAAAGGACAATGGTGTATTTGCAATTCCAACTGCCTAAAATAGTTCAATACATTAACCCTTAACATACAGAATTGCAGAATTTCTAACTGGTAAAATCCTAACATCTTCCAGATCTGCCCATGGTAAGGGGCGCCATAGCCATGTGTTTTGGCTATGAACAGAACAGTACAAGCTGATTTAATAGCTGCAGATTGGTTTAATGGGGCAAGCAGGCAGGGAGGGACAGCCTAATATAGTGAGTGAGAGGCCTGCCTGCTTGTCAAAGGACCCGCTGTATTTAACAGGCTGTCTGGGAATGGGACTGTGACTGGCCGGGTATGGCAGGCAGAGTTATACTACACATTACAGGGAGTGGAACTGAACACGGGCCTGAGTACTGCAGAGCCAGAGGCGCTCTTAAACACATATCTACTGCAGATTGGAAAAAAAACACACTCCTCAATGAATGTCTTCACGCCACAGTGAGTCTCTCTGTCTTCACAGCCCTGTGCCCTGGCCTGCACTGCCAGGCTGGTAAAATACACCCACCCATCTATCCAAAAGCATTGGTCCTATCATCAAGTGCTGTGGTGATTCATTCAGTGGACGTGAACCTTAAGGGACGAAAAGGTCTGTTTTTGCCACATCCTCCCGATTCCATTTTCTGTCCGTCTATCCCTCCCGTCAGTCCCCTCCTTGTTTTTCTCCACCTCAACACGTCCTCCTCTCTCCTGCATTTCAATTTCCTCTCCTCCCCTCTCAGAAAGACAAACGCTCACTTGTAAGAGGCATCTCCTAGTCCTCCCCATCACCGAGAGGATGCACCAGTGGCAGAGGCAGCAGCATATTAGCATACCTCAAAGCATACCTCAAAGGCGAGGCCAGGGAGCCATTACCTAGCAACAGAGCTGGCTGTGATTGGCTGAGGAGACATTAACTGCCAAGTGGGTTTGGGGCAAACTGGGACCAAGCGGCTAAATGAGTAAGCGGGGGGCTATTTCTGCCCGTGTCATCTCTGCTCGTCACATCAAAATGACATTGGCTGGCTGCTCCTCCCCCCCGCGCAGAGAACAGAGCAGAGACGGAGAGAACAGAGCAAAGACAGAAAGAAGCAGTGCAGAGGACACCAGAGCAGTCCTCCCATTGACTGACTGAGGCTGAAGGCGTAGCAGACCGGAACGAGCCGCAGTAGTAGAACCAGCGGCAACCAGACATCCATCTATCCTTCTGTTCTTTCTTTCTCTTGTGACCCAGCCACCATGGCTACAAACTAAGGTATTATATGATACTCCACAGCTGCTTTCTGAGCCATAACGTCTCATTTCTTCCACAACCTCACCCGTCATCATAACACACCTAATAGAAAGTCGTGCCTGAGTCCTCTCTCCGCTTGGGTAACCCAAGAGGCTGTTAACCAAACAAACCCAACAGACCGGCCCTGTTCAGGCCATGTTTGGCGGACTGCTCCGGTCTCCCCTGCAACATTGGGCCAGAATTAGCCTGAACCACAGCTCTGTTAACATGACTGGTAGAACGGACAGAACTGGGCACACACAAACGGCCAGACAGTAGGCAGTAGTGCTGTAAGATAGCAACTATTTACTTTTGGAACTGACCATCAGTATTCTACAGTGGTTTCCAAAGAGACACGGCAGTATGATGGACAAGTCAGTTTGGAGAGAACACAGCAGGTATACCACAGACGCTCTCTTATACCAGAGGCTTGAAACTTGGAAATGTCTGTTGCCTAGAAATACCAGAGACTAAAGTGTATCCACTGTCTTCAGGTAAACAGAGCGCAGGCTGTGGGGGGTGAGCAGTGGTCCAGAGAGGGGTGAGAGGAGAGAGCTCCATTAATCACACTGGAGGGGGAGGCCGTACAGACGACAGACAGGCAGGGAGGCTGCAGCACACTGGCTGCATGCGTCATGTGGCTGGACAGTGGACGCACTACCGTGGAATGGCCTGTAGGAGTCCTCCTGGCAGTGTACACAGGCAGTTCTGTGTTGGCCACCGTGAGGGAATGTATTCACACTTAGTACACTGGCTGGTAGCATTTTAGAGATGAATGAGCCTCATGAATCTGAAACATAACCTCAGATGAGCAATTACTATTTTACCTCAGGAATTAACTAACCAAGACAAATCTGGGTCTGCGTCCCAAATGACACACTGCTCCCTTTATAGTGCACTGCTTCTGACCATGCCCCACAGGTACTATATAGGGAATAGGGTGCTATTTAGGACACAAGCATCAGTTTCCTTGTTGTAAACCAGGAAAGCACCATGTTCATTTAGCGTCGTTCTGGCTGAGTTTCTGTAATGTATTTTACACCTGGGCAGCACTGAAACACATGCATCCTTTCTCAACTGGAGTGGAGAACTGGTCAGGTCAGATGTGCTATGCATCGAGACCTATCCATTCATATGACAAAAATAGGCCTCCCATCGCATAATGGAACATACCCACTACCTGGCTCCGTTATGTCTTTCAGTTACAGGCTGGAGCAGCACACAAAACTAGTAATTTTTCATAGTCAGAATCCATCACAACCCCCCCCCCCCCCCCCCCTTATAATCAGGTGCTGTAGTAATCAGGTTTTTAAATTAATCCCAAAGATAGCAGAGCTCACAGGATGCAGCAGACTATCATTCAAATTCATTCTGGAGGGAGAAAAGCGCCAGTAGAAAAACACAATCCTTTGGAGACAATTGAGGTAAAAAAAACAAAATTTTAAAAAACAACTCTACGCCATCCAATCAGCATCACCCGATGGCTCCGTCGCCATGGTAACAGGCATCTGGTGGAAGCTGTGCGGTGGCTCGGTTAGTGCACAACAGTTCATGACAGAGACAATGTACTATTCCCTTTACCGCAGGTAGCTAGGGGGTTACTGCAGGAAGAAGGGAGGAGGCTAGAGCTACCCTTCGTCTTGATTTATAATAGTGCGTGTGTAAAAATGTGAAGTAATACCTTAATGCTTTCAATCAGGAAATGGAATTCAATAATGGCATGCTGCTTGAAAAGTAATCCCCCCGTGCAATCAAAATAACTACATGCCATACACAGATGCTATTACTTGGCAGTTAGGTAACTAGTTATATACACCTTACTGCAAAGTATTCATTGTGATAGATGTCAACTGGCACTTCCATCACTCACAAATGATCATTATGAGTACATAATACAGTTATTCTCCTACATCATGTCATACAGCACATCACCATGCATGAAATGACTATTTACAATGTACATATTTCATTTATTAGCAGATCTGTTTTCCAGTACCAAAAAGGTACAGAATCAGATCAGCATATACAGCATGTTATATGTTGACCTCTAGGGAAAGTTGCAGCTCATTTGTGCGAAACCACCAACCATCAAATTTCAATAATATGTAGCTAGCGGAGCGAAAGGGGAAAGGAGTGGAGCTCAGGCAGCAACACGATGCCGCTGACTGCTGCAAAACAGAACAGGCTACTGTCTTTATTAGCTGGACAGGGAAGGTATGGCTCTTTGTCTCTCATATAAAAGAACGTGTGTTTTTGGCACTGAGGGGGCAGCCCAGGCCATCCAAGACTCGACTGCTGCTTGAACACATTGCCATCTCTCTGAATACGTCATGTACCAGTCGGCTCCAAACTGTGCTAAGAGCCCAATGCTGTTACCCCCACAGCAGCCAGCCCCAAATTACACCATTTTGTAAGACACATTTCTATGTAGTGTATTACATAAAGAAATAAGGTCTGAATGTGAAACGGCTACTTTCTTTGATAAGTATTAACAGCGTATTTCTAGACTGAATTCAATGGAAAGTAGCGCTATTTATTAGTTCATGCCAGAAACCCAACAGGGATCATTGAAACTTTCATTTTCAAAGACTTTTGTCAGCTGTGTGAGGAAGTGCGAGAGGAAGTCTGCCACATCTGCAGTTTGACAGTAGATAGACACGACAGGCAGCTAGCTATAGCACCTCAATTAGCATCAGCCATCGCAGCCTCATTCACACAACAGATGTTTGGAGAGAGAGAGGGAACGACCCACACTTGACCCAGGTGACGAGATGATGAAGGGAGTCGGAGGGAGGTGACTGCAGCTGTACTACAGCACACAGACATTGTGTGGGGTCTCATAGCCTATTGGCGCTGATAGAGCTGGAAAGTGTCAATAGAATCTGGCAACACTGTCCACAGATCCCCATCCCCCACAGTGTGTAGAAATACTGATCACACTGGAAATGAAGGTGATGTCGACCCTGGCTGGCTGTAGTGGGTTGGAAGTATAATGTAGGAATAATGTCATGTAATCTCCAATTCATTTTCTCTGTGTGATGTTTTGGAAACACCACACCGACACTTTCTATGACATGCTGTTTGTTTGGGCTAGGGAAAGGAGTCTCACACTGTTACAATTTACAAGACAAAACCAGTGAACTGGACAGAGCTGAATGAAAGGTGGTCAGTCAGTGTTTATTGCGCTGGGGGTTGTTGTTCCCCTCAGAATCCCCCCCCCTACAAGGAGTCGTCCTCCATTGATAATTCACAGCAAACGGTTAGAGGGAAAGATCAGGAGAGTGTCAGAGTAAACTCCTCAGAGGGAGGATTCCAAATGTCAACAGAGAGCCGTTGAGGCCTGGCCTTAGATATGGAAATTCTGCCATGCCTGAGAGGACACAAGGCTGTTAGCTTCCTCTCATCAGCGGTTGTTGCCAATGGAAAACAATTGAATAGTGTGGTGACGTGACGGCCTACAGACCTACTTGATGTAAAAACTAGGCCACGGCTACATCCTAGTTATCGCTTGTTGCAGTTATATGTTAAATGACTTGAAACACATGACTCAGACAAAGGAGATGATACGGAGGGCCGAGCACACCCCCATTCACACCGACGGGGCTGTAGTGGAGCGGTTTGAGAGCTTCAAGTTCCTCAGTGTCCACATCACTAAAGACCCATCATGGTCCGAACACACAAACACAGTTGTGAAGAGGGCACGACAATTCCTTTTCCCCCTCAGGAGGCTGAAAAGATTTGGCATGGGTCCCCAGATTCTCAAAAAGTTTGACAGCTGCACCATTGAGAGCATCTTGACTGGTTTCATCACCGCTTGGTATGGCAACTGCTTGGCATTCGACTGTGAGGCTCTACATATGGTAGTGCGTATACGGCCCAGTACATCACTGGGGCTGAGCTCCCTGCCATCCTGGACCTCTATACCAGGCGGTGTCAGAAGAAGTCTCTAAAACTGTTCAAAGACTCCAGCCACCCAAGTCATAGACTGTTCCCTCTGCACAGCAAGCGGTACTGGAGTACCAAGTCCGGACCAAAAGGCACCTGAACAGCTTCTACCTCCAAGCCATGAGACTGCTGAACAGTTAATCAAATGGCCACCCTGACTATTTGCATTGACCCCTCATTTTTGTTGCACGTTCTCTCTTTCACAGGCTCTATATACACTCACTGGACTCACACATACTACACTGACACTCCAACACACACTATCCCGATTGCCTAGTGAATTGCACCCCAACATGTGCATGCAGTATTACCTCAATTACATTGACACGGTACATGCCAGATACCCAACAAGGAACTAGTTACCTATTAGCCTTGCTAATGTTATTTTATTGTGTAAGTATTTCCTTTTTTATTGTGCTTATTTGTCTTATTTATGAACTCTGCATTGTTGGGAAAGTGCTCGCAAGTAAGCATTTCATGGTAAAGTCTACACCTGTTGTATTTGGTGCATGTGACATATTACATTTGATTTGAGTGTCTTTCATTCCCAATGACAGAGTAAAGTTATCTTAACCAAGGGAATGCTGTGCTCTTCATGTTAACTATTTTCATTATGTGGTTGTTATCACAATGTTAGACCAGTCAAGGCCCGAGACAAAGGATGCCCTGACACACAGTCGACTGACTCCCCCGGAGCATGTGCTATCTGACACACAGGCGACTGATTCCCCGGAGCATGTTCTATCTGACACACAGTCGACTGACTCCCCCGGAGCATGTGCTATCTGATATACACAGTCAACTGACTCCCCCTGGAGCATGTGCTATCTGACACACAGTCGACTGACTCCCCCTGGAGCATGTGCTATCTGATATACAGTCGACTGACTCCCCCCGGAGCATGTGCTATCTGACACACAGTCGACTGACTCCCCCCGGAGCATGTGCTATCTGATATACACAGGCGACTGACTCCCCCGGAGCATGTGCTATCTGATATACAGTCAAATGACTCCCCTGGAGCATGTGCTATCTGTCAGGCCTTTCTAAATATGGATTAACAAAAGACAAAAGGAGAGCCTTATATTACAATAAACCTGTGTGGAGAAAAATAATGCAAACAATGCAAAATATCAAACAGAAGCTTAGAGGGAAAGGGAGCATGCAGGAAAAAAGGCAGATATATCATTGTATCCTTGAGGGGTGAACGTACAGAACATTCTCATCTGTGGGATGAATGTTGCAGAGAACAGTTGGCCCCAGTAGTAGTTGATATTCATGGCAGTCTGCCGTCTGAACTCTGTGCTCTTGGAGGGCTGGGGAGAAACCCGAGGAGCACGCAGCTCAGCGCCCCTTCCCTTGCTTGTGGCAGCAGCCTAAGATGGCTGCCAGAGCCTGGTGTAAACAAGGCAGAGAATGAAAGCGCTACATTTCTCCAGCCTGCATGCCAGGGACTGCAGGGGCAGTACTAACACAGAGTGTTGAGGGTGGAGTTAACTCCTTCCCTTCTCCAGCTTCCTCACGTTTAACATGAGAGAAGAATTACAGATGACTTTAAAAACATGAGGAGGAAATTAGGAATTATGCAATAAGGAGTATAACAAGACTAGCTAACATCAGCCGGGACAGAGAGAGGAAAAAAATAATCAAATCTGAAGGTGCTAGCATTTGAAACTAGAGGAGAAAACTGGTGACCTTATTGTCAGTGTCTCCAAAAACAACACCCCTTTATTTGTGTCCACTAAACATGGGGTCCCCTCTAAGATTTGGCGGTTAACTTCAGAATGGCTGCAGTAGGCTGCATCTCCCTTGAAAAGCAAATGTTTTGGAATTCTTTCCAAAGGGTATCAGCACTGGACAATTAAGAAACCTGATTTTTTTTTAACTTTTTTTTTTACAATAAATAATCTCTGCCAACCAATTTAAAACATTAATTTGATAAGAGGACAATTGGACAGACACATTCTATTCAAATTAAAATGCACTAGTGGAAACACATATGATTAAATGCATATGTAAAACGAGTAGGACGTTGCAGATCAGCCCTCAAAGGTGATTAAAACCAAAGAAAATACTCATTCAACATCGATTTATTTGTCCAGCTAACTATCAAATCAATTGAGTGAAGACGCTCTAAAAAGAGATCACAATAAATAAAATAAAAACTCAGCCTTTCCAGCTCTTTTTATTTTTTGAGAAATAAGGCGGGAGGACGAAGGAGAAAATAAGTGGGAATTAAAAAAAATAAAGAAATTCCTCTCTGCGCTGCGGCTGTGCGTCGCACAAAGAGGCAGGAGGGAGGGCACACGCCTGCAGCTCCCGGCAGCTCATTCGCCAGAGAGGAATGTTTGAGTGCATACATTATCTGGTAAGGAGGCCCAGGGCTGTGAAAGATAGTGCTGACATCACCATCTATAAATGGCTGGGCTTTGAGACACTGGGAGGGAAAACAAAACCCTTTCCCCACACACACTTCCCCTCCCCCTAGAAACAGCATGCTCGAGTCTCGACCAGATGAAAGTGGTTTGCTTGTTTCTATGAGAATAAAGGAAGCTGGGATTTCAAAGCTGACCTGTGATTTTTGTGCATTTGTAAAACAATCTGCTATATGTTACAAATACTTTGCCACACCGAATACGTCCAGGCATGTCATGCGCATTGTTTTGTTGCTATTCGGGTAATGTAGTATTACCTCCAGTAATGCAAAGTTACAAAAGCAGGCAACATTTTATTCGATGCAACGAAAAAAGATATGTATATTGAATCGAAGCACGACGCAAATGAACCAAAAAGAGAGTCTGTGTAAGGGGAAACACATCGTCCTTCCAGCGCACGCAGGGTTAACCACCAGTCTGTCGTCTCTCTCCCTCCCTCCCCCCTTTGTGTCCGCAGCACATTCCTGAATAAATGATGTTTTGAACAAGGCTGGTAACCCATGGCAACAGCAGAGCAGAGCGGTGGCACTGCAGAGTAACCTTTGGGAAGGCGGTATTTTCATCTGCTGTAAACTTTTCCTGGCTGGGGAGAAAGGGAGGAGGGGGGAGACAGGCTGGCATCCCTGGCTGGCCAACAGAAGGAAAACATACTGATGTGATTTGAGAATGTAAACTGAAACAGTCCACTGAATGCCTGGCCTCTCCAGACTAGGTTTGTTTGAGGAGAGAAATGGGGTTGGAATTATATTTCTACACTGTAACGGAAGAACATTCATAATCACGTAGCTGCTGTTATGAGCAGTTATATGTTTGTTCTCTGGAGGTAAATGTGTCATGAGGTGCTGGAATTAACTGTTTAAGTGGTTATGCACGGCAATAACACAAAATCCCCTTTAACCTCGTAAAAAAAACTACATTCAGTTCTTATTTACAAACTGGAGGACGCTGGGCCAGTTGTGCGCCGCCCTATGGGACAATACCCCAAGAAATGATGCAACTCATCATTCAAGACATCAGAGATATCAGTCAACCACTTAAGTTGAGGATAGACACAACAGACAGACAGACGTCTGTTGCACCAGCAGGACCTCTTTCGCTTGGCCTCCCCTCCTAGGTCTATGTGATGGAGCAGAAACCCCCTGCAATTCCATCGACACCAGCCTTCCTCCTACTCCGGATGACACTGCACACGCTCTGTTCGGCTTGGCACTAACAGCCACGGACGTACTTTCACAATGCCCATATTTTCAATCATGTATTTGAGCCGATTAGACGTGATCAGTGCAATTCTTAGAAGTTGCAAAGGGAGGGCATATACATAGACACTTTCAGAAAAATGTCTGAAGAAAATGTGGTCCCTTTTCAGTTCAATCATCATTTCTTCACCAGACAACCTATAAGTATAGAAGGTGTTTATCAACTAAACCGATTCCGGAATTTCACGCAACATATCAGCTATTCCAGACGCAATCTAGCGAGAGGCTAGAGTTTGTTACCTCAGGTAATTCAGAGGTCTGAAGGAGAGAAAAGAAAAGAGACAGTGTTTTGCACTCAGAATGAAGGAGGTGATGGTACGACGTGAGTGTGTGTGTGTGTGAGGCTGCATTTGAATCTAACGAGTGAGGAGTCTTGTGAATTCTAAACAGGTCGGGAGCAAGAGAGGGAGAGAGAGAGAAGAGAGAGAGATCCTTCCCTGAGGGGTGTCTGAGTGAGTAGGTGCCTCTGCTCCCTCCTTTGCATGCACACTGCAACCTGAAACCTAAAGTATTGAGACAGCCAAAGGCACCTTAACCATGGAAGGGCTGCTCTGTTCTGTTTTAGCATGACAATAGAGACATGTTCCATCCCAAACCAGGTGCTTTGTTGCCTCACAGCACCTGGGATAGATAGGCCAATGGAAACTGAGGCACTGCAATGCACCATTAGATAGGTCGCTACGATTCAATGCCTCAATCCCAGCCTAAGGTTTCTATAGGACTGTTTTTGTTGGGGGTGTGCACATGTTGGTAAATAGAGAGATTATTTTGGATATACTATAGTCGGATAATGCCGTCTGGGAGATGAAAAAAGTGAGAAAATTAGTGTGAGATTTGTTTTTAAATCAGACTTGGAGAAAGGGGGGAGGGGGTGTCGCTTACTCACTCAGACAGCTGTTTTCTCTATTCGAACTGATGAGCCAATTTGTGTGAACCAAATTTGAGAAACTCGACACTAACAACCCCGTCTTCCTCTGGCGTACAACCAATTATTTTGACCATAGCATTCCCCAGGCGGTAAAAACCCTACTTTGAAACAGGGACGGTAACCAGGACAGAGTATTCAAAACTAACTACGGGCAGTCGGTCGGAGCATTACATAGAAGACAGGAGTCTCTGAGGAAAAGTCTTTACTCACCTCTCTATCTAAAGAACCATCTCATAACCCACCAACGAGCAGGGATGATAAAGTACAAAGGCCGCCACCTCCAACAATCCCAGGCTGGAGGACAGACCCCATCTAAACTCAGACACGTCAGCCCAATGTTTAGGCTTAGGCTACATCTGGGCTGCTGCCTTCACATGACCAAATACTCCTCAACGGGCGTATCAAAGCTCTTCTCCTCCCATTAACCAGTATATATGTACATCGGTTGGTGCTCTTGGGAAGAGGATACTAGTTTGTGACATGTTTCCGGGACATACACAGCAGCCATTGTCTTAATCTCTTCCCGAGCTCAAGTACAGAAGGCTCTAGTTGAGCCTGGTTGGTATTTATGGGGTTATCTGACCTCCCAGTCTCGACCTGCTCTATGCGCTCCATGGCACAGAGCCACGTGGGATTGGGAACCATGCTGCCTGCTGCAGACTGTGTGTACATAGGACCATTTGTCTCCATAACCCAGAGCAGAGCTAGGCTATTAAGCGCAGCTACATAACAGGCATGCACCAACCGTGCTATATATCTTTATTATCACCGGCCAATGGAACAGTGAGGAACCGTGTCCAATGACCGCCTGCCTGCTGCATTGAAAACGAGGAATGCCTTCCCTTTGGCTATACTGAGGCATGTGCAACAATTTTCAGACAGAAGCACACACACAGCGTAAACACGGGGAAATCGTAGTACTGCTTGAGCATGCACCAATACTACAACCATCAGAAAGATGAGCTGTCGTTAGTGAGAAGCATGCCGTAACAGCTGACTGTTACAAGCACCTGGAGGAGAGCAACATGACATTCAATGCCAACTTGTTGAGGCCGCTTTTTCTTGTCTTGCCGAGAGGCACAGCCGTTGAAATTGTGGGAATATTCAATGCAAGAGACCTATTTATCATTCAGATAGATGCAACTAAGTGATACTCATTTGGGGGGAAGGAAATCTGTCAATGTGCCCTTGAGCAAGAAACTTAACCCTAATTGCTCTTGTAAGTTGTTCTGGACAAGTGTGTCTGCTAAATGACTAAAACGTTCATTTAAAATGGAAAAATATTTAAGCAGGGATCATCCCTGTAGAATGTAAAGCAATGTTACTTTGACATAGTGAAAGGGGTTATGAATAAAAACCTGGCATCATCTGAGAGATATATATATATAAATATATCTGAGTACATGGTTAACTTGGCTTTGCAGCAAGGTGTGTGTGTAATAAACACTTATGAATATAAAACACTTTTGAACCCGATGTTAATGTCAAAGGTTGTCATCTCCAATTAGAGCCAATCTTATGTCAGGGACAACATTGTAAATAGTTCAAATGCTATGGTTGAGAAATATACTGATGGACACAAAACTAAAAGGAATGATTCATTATACCTCAGGTGACCCGGAGTTTGTAACAGTCTAAACTTGTTAAATAAAACTGACATTTCACCCAGGGTTAATATCAATGGAATTTATTACAATTTACTCAGCTCCAAGGCACATTACAAGTCTTCTGTTACTACAGAAATGTATAAACAAACAGTTTACGTTCATGTACAGCATTTTGCTCTACCTTTTTAAGCATCCGTGCATCATCAAAGCAAACTGGAAGAGAAATTAATAACACGTAGTAAAATATTTTTGATCACAAGATGAAAAGAGATATTTGCTGTAAAAAAACATACAAAATTAAAGATATGAAATAAAATAAGGAAGAAAAAAAAATCCCCATATTGATTTGTACCCAATACAGGAGATAGGGCAATGTAACCTGTTATTGGATATTCACTGTGAGTAGTTTCATTTTACAGACATATATTCATTGGGAGTAGAAACTGGCCTTTTTATAATGAGAGAAGTGCATTAATTGGAAGGAATAAAACTGCAGCAGTGATTATAAAGTTAGTGCTTTAACTCGTCACTGCCACCCAAATACAACACTACTACCCGTCAAAACACCCTCCATAACATTAGGCGACATGACATCACATGTTCCTTTGTTTAAAAAAAAAAAAAAACAGACATGAGGTGGAGAACGTCTCTGTACATCGACTATTTTTGTCCGTTTTGAGTAATCACACGTGTATATATTCGACTAAAATTCACGTTTCTATGGGAAGCCAAAGATCACACCTATGGGTCTCTCTCCTTTTTTACCTTAACGTCCCCAGCTAATATTGTTGCTATCTCACCTTGCATGAACGCCCAAGGCACATTAGAACCTACCAGGGGGCATTTCTCTCCGCTAGGACAATACACCTCGCCAGTTGCTCCCTGCGCTTTGATGCTCTCTCGAGAACAAGGGAAACAGAATTTATGGTTGGGAACTGACGGACACTGAACGAAATGGGTATCCTCTAAACGTTCGTGGCAAATGGTACAACACAGAGGTCCGTTGTTTGCCATGGGAGAATCTGGAATGTTTTGCGCGTGGACCTGATCCATGCCAGAATGCGCATTGGACTGAGAGGGAGTCCCGGCCAGATTGAGCTCTCCGTTACGGGAAGCCAAACGCCTCTGCCCAGAAACAGAGGCTGGGGAGACTGGGCTGCTGTTGTTATGCCTGGTGGATGTTGTAGAGTGAACAGAGTTGTTGTCCTTCGGAGAGTGCGCATTGCCCAACGTGTCCGCGACAGACATGAGCGCGGCCATTGGAGACTGTCCATTCTGGGGCGCAGATTCAGGGGGTGTGGCGCGACTTGAGTGAACAGAATGGCCAGGGCCAAGCGGCGGAGGTCCCCCGTGTGAGGCACCGAATGATCCGGATGCCATGGTCAGTTTTAACGCCTCGCTCTGGCTGGCCATCCACTGCTGCCTCTGCTGTTCTTGTTCAGATAGTTTCAGCGCGCTCTCTACAGAGTCAGGTTCTGGGGAGGCTTTACGCTTACGTACGCCAGTCCTCGGTGCACTCGTAGATGGCAAGGCACGAGGGATGTTGACCAAAGCAGTGGGCAGCAATGGGCAGCTGGCATCGATGTAGGGCTGAGGCAACATTTCAACCCCCAGCCCCTCTTTGAAGAATCGGACGGATTCGGGCAACAAATCACCCAGGAGTCGCCAGTCCCCCGAACCATGCTTTTTCTCATACTCCAAATATTTAAAGCCCGAGGAAAGCCCTCTGCCAAAGTCTTTCATGCAGTCCTGATACATTTGTTTGGCCACCCCTGATGCGCTGGAAAATATATTACCAGATCCACTTGGGTACTCGACAAATATTTTCAATTCATAGTCCATTCCAGGCTTTGACACTGCATCGAAAGCAAACACCCTACCCACGAGTGAATGGTCCTTTTTAAATCTCACATCAAACGGGGAGCTGTTCGAAAGAGTAACCAAAGTGTCCCTTACTATTTTGGGTTTGTTTCCCCAGTCTTCGTTTCTGTTCCTTAAACTTTCACTGAGCTCAGCCAAAGCCTCTGCGTTACGCTGTTTCTCTTTCAGATCTCTCTCTTGGTCAGTGCTTGACACAGAACCTGGTCGTTTACCTTGTTCTGACATGGACTGAGCGGCCATGGACAAAGAGGGTCCCACAATGGATGGGGGAGGGGGGCGGCTGGACAGGCTATGCGGGGCTATGGCTGTTGCCGAGGAGGGTCCATTCAACATGGTCTGTGGGAGAAGGTTGGGGGGAACGTTCATTTGTCCTGGGACCGCAGCGAGACCGTGGCTCCGACGGGAGTTCGGGCTCTGTCGGTTCAGTTCTGGGGGACCATCGTCCGGTTTGGGGAACCCATTTGGACCGCTCATTCCATTGGGAAGTCTGCTGGCATGGGCGCCAATACTGGAGTAGTCAAAGCGGGGTCTTTCCGCACTCAGAGAGTAGCGGTCCATCCCCGACTGTTGTTGTTTAGAGGGTCCATCCACATGGCTGATTTGCACCGTCTCCTTGGCAGATATTGCCGACTGTGTTTTTACTGTGGGCGGCGGTGGTGGACCGGGGGATCTCCCCCCTTGGAAACCATGAGCTCGTTTGAGGTGTCGTGCAGTTTCGATAACAAACTCTATCCGATCCGCACCTTCATAATTCACACAACCCCTGCACACTGCCTCCGTAAAATCCCATATCATAGCCCACGGCATACGGGGTAAATCGCACAGGTAACATGACTGTCTCCGAGATGACGATACTTGTGCAGAAGACATGTTTAATGTCCCTTGCCTTGGTCTTTTTCCCCCAGATTCTTCGTTTGGAATTCTTTTCAGTCCGTGAATTTGCCACACAAAATAAACCCTCTTCTTCTCCTGCTCCTCTCCTGACTTCTGATGCCAGTGACTTGCAGTGTTGGGTTGTAGGAATGAAATTTGCTTTAAGCGCGCTTCACATCCTTACTTAGTTTGTGATTTGGAATTTTGATTGTGCCTCCACGTCTCCTCTCCCCAATTGGAATGCCACCTGGCTGGAGCAGTGACGCAAGCACCACGTTCCGCAGTTCCTTTGAAACAAATGACATGCCACTTGTTGCTTTCCAAACGCGCAAACTCAAACCACTCCCTCCTAATCTTCTGAATGGACTGGGAGCTCGGCTACACGAGCGCACGATGCTGACCAAATTACATGCAGCAGAATACGGGTTTGCACAATATTGGCATTTATATTAGATGTAATCATTATACCATTCATTATTATTAAATAAACATGTATTCTGTTTCAAACAGGTTACTTTTGCTTATGTCAGCAAAACTAAACCTTCAATATGGTAAAACAATTTATGATAATGAAACAAACTCATTTCTTATGCCTCGTGCTTGCAATGCAAGGACAGCATAATACATGATTTTATATCAAACGACTCACTGAATCAAACAAAACGCCTGGTTAAAATACAAACGCCTGGCTGTTGTCTACTTTTATGTAATCCAGTTCATTTCTGACCAAAATATGCTGCTAATCTGATTGAATTTGGCAACCGATTCATTGCATATGAGTGATTACAATAACAGTTGATTACAATAACAGTTGTATGCATAAGAACATGTGTTTTTTTTTTTTAAGCACAGTGTGATGGCTAAAATAAATCGCGGTAGCTCAGCAATAGCCTCTGTAATAATTACACTGGGCTAGTTGAGCACGAGCTAGGGGTTCCCAACATGTTGATTGTTAACCTATGTACAGACAAGCATAGTCTGCACTGCGCCCCATCCATCCTCCCTCCTTTCCCCAGTCTCCCCTTCCTGATTAACAACACCCAGCAGGCGGAGCAGAATTTTCTGGAAGAGGAAGAAAAACAGAGTAAGGCAGCAGAGGGAGGAGGGAAGAAAAGTAATATATTGCAGTCTACACATACCGCTGGCACAGTACTGAACGGTGGTGGTGTGTTCCCTCCGTCCAGCAAAGAAGGGGCCAAGTATGGCCTCGGTCAAGAAAGAGTCAGCGCCATGCCGCCGCTTTCCCAAAACAATGTTGCTTTCACTGTACCGTGCTTTTAGGCTAAATGGGTACTGTGTGCACAATGGTGCACATTGGTGAGTAGTTGTAAATACGGTGTTTTGAGTACAGTACAGACTGTAATTACAAACACTGATAATGTCTCAAGTCACAGTATATGAAATATGCGAAGCACGTAGGATGCAAAGTCAGACCAAATTAGATGATTGCACTTCAACATATTAACTGCCTTCCTTAACTATATACCCAATATAAAATCATCAGCAATCCATGCTTTTTTCTCCCAGCCCATCCAGTGGCGGGGGAAGCTAGAAACAACAACAGGACTAAAAGAAAAGATGGATTGGTGTTTTTCTTCAGAGTCGGTGCCAGACAGAGCAGGCTCTATGACTACCAGCAGCAGGCAGCAGCTGAGATTGTTATGTGGACAACTGTCACTTTATTTGTGCACCAGGGATTGTGAAGGACAGGCAATGAAAGAGACAGCCATCATCAGTCAACAGAATTGGAGCAGACGCAGACCTGGGCCGGGGAAGAGAAAAGTCTGTTTGTTCCATTTACTCCAACACTACGCTCAATACTATTCCAACACTATCAATAGCTGTGCCTGACGAGCGTGGAGCACAGTTATAAAAGGTCAATGATCCTCAAAGCATGTGGCAACACAGTGTTGTAGACATATGGATGGACTTAAAACATAAGTGTATGAGAAAACTATGCCACATCAACTAACTAACCAGCGACATGTATCCATCCATGTAAGTGGTCGTTCTGCAGTTTAAATATCATTTGCAGAACTCAACATCGCGGCAATATTAAAATCAGCTAATTCTGCCTCGGACGACTTCAAAAACAACCAGATACATAACTCTACACACTGTCTGCCTCAGCACCAGCCTCGAGCTCCCCTCCTTCCTGAAAGGATCCTGTGCAATCCCCACGGTCCCTGATGCATACACTGAGCTGCTCACACACCAACTTGAGCTCTCTCTCTCGCTCTCCCTCTTTGTGGAAAATTTTGCGGGGCCCACACAGTCAAGCGCAGGGGTTAATTTTTTGCTTCCGCTAAGCACCTGGCAAGTTGCCAGACAGATGAATTCTGGGAAAAGGTGAGACTTGCCAAGTACAAACTGCCAACATTAAGCAGGCCTGACAGCTCCTCTTTTCCTCCAAACTTGGCAGCAGTTCAAAGTGCTCTTTCATTTGAGATGTTGGCAGACTGCCAGCAGCATGCAGATACAGTGTATTCAGACGCCTTGACTATTTCCACATGGTGGAAAAAGCCTTATTCAGCCTTCTTCTAGAATGGATTAAATTGTTTTCCCCCCCTCAATCTACACACAATACCCCATAATGACAAAGCAAAAACTGGTTGTTAGAAATTGTTGTACATTTATTAAAAATTAAAAACAGAAATATCACATTATTCATAAGTATTCAGACACTTTACTCAGTACATTGTTGAAGCACCTTTGGCAGTGATTACAGCCTCGAGTCTTCTTGGGTATGATGCTACAAGCTTGGCACATCTGTATTTGCGGAGTTTCTTCCATTCTTCTCTGCATTTCCTCTCAAGCTCTGTCAGGTTGGATGGGGAGCATCACTGCTCAGCTATTTTCAGGTCTCTCCAGAGATGTTCGATTGGGTTCAGTCCAGGCTCTGCCTGGGCCACTCCAAGGACATTCAGAGACTTATCCCGAAGCCACTTCTGTGTTGTATTGGCTGTGTGCTTAGGGTCATTGTCCTGTTGGAAGACGAACCTTCACCCCAGTCTGAGGTCCTGTGCATTCTGGAGCAGGTGTTCATCAAGGATCTCTCTGTACTTTGCTCTGTTCATCTTTCCCTCGATCCTGACTAGTCTCCCAGTCCCTGCTGCTGAACATCCCCACAGTATGATGCTGCCACCATGCTTCACTGTAGGGATGGTGCCAGGTTTCCTCCAGATGTGACGCTTGGCATTCAGGCCAAAGAGTTCAATCTTGGTTTCATCAGACCAGAGAATATTGTTTCTAATGGTCTGAGAGTCTTTAGGTGCCTTTTGGCAAACTCCAAGTGGGCTGTCATATGCCTTTTACTGAGGACTGGCTTCTGTTTGGACACTCTACCATAAAGGCCTGATTGGTGGAGTGCTGCAGAGATGGTTGTCCTTCTGGAAGGTTCTCCCATCTCCACAGAGGAACTCTGGAGATTCTTCAGAATGACCATTGGGTTCTTGGTCACCTCCCTGACCAGGCCCTTCTCCCCCGATTGCTCAGTTTTCCTGGGCGGCCAGCTCTAGGAAGAGTCTTGGTGGTTCCAAACTTCTGATGGAGGCCATGTTGTTCTATGGGACCTTCAATGCTGCAGACATTTTTTGGTACCCTTCCCCAGTCCAATCAATCGAACTTACCACAGGTGGACTCCAATCAAGTTGTAGAAACATCTTAAGGATGATCAATGGAAACAGGATGGGCTCAATACCGAGTACCATAGCAAAGGGTCTGAATACATCTGTAAATAAGGTATCCTTTTAAAAAAATATATACATGTAAAAAAATGTCTAAACCTGTTTTCGCTTTGTCGTCATGGGATATTGTGTATAGATTGATGAGAAAAAACATTAATTGAATCAATTAATAGAATTAGAATAAGGCTGTACTGAATAAGGCTGTAATGTAACAACATGTGGAATAAGTTTAGGGGTCTGAGCACTTTCCGAATGCACTGAAGACTACTTCACCTACTCTCTCCTCTCACTCTCAGATGGAGCTGATAAATGCCGCTGTCGTTGTCATGGGGATCATTCTGAGCTAGGTGGCAGACCGGAGTGGTCCTGTAAATAACTGCATCTACTTTTCTCTCTCTCTCCTTTTATGCAAATACTCTTTACAATCACACACACACACACACACACACACACACACACACACACACACACACACACACACACACACACACACACACAATGTTCTTAGAGTTGAGAAAATACAGCCTTTATCCCTTTAATGCTGAAATTGTAAAGGTCTTTGAAAAGCATTGTCCCTATTCTCCTTTGCTCTGTTTTAAGCATACTGTATGCCAATAATATACACTACCATTAAAAAGTATGGGGTCACTTAGAAGTGTCCTTGTTTTTGAAAGAAAAGCAAATTTTTTGTCCATTAAAATAACATCAAATTGATCAGAAATACAGTGTTTACATTGTTTATGTTGTAAATGACTACTGTAGCTGGAAACGGCAGATTTTTTATGGAATATCTACATAGCCGTACAGAGGCCCATTATCAGCAACCATCACTCCTGTGTTCCAATGACACGTTGTGTTAGCTAATCCAAGGTTGTCATTTTAAAAGACTAATTGATCATTAGAAAACCCTTGTGCAATTGTTTTAGCACAGCTGAAAACTGTTGTTCTGATTTAAAAAAGAAATAAAACTGTCCTTCTTTAGACTAGTTGAGTATCTGGAGCATCAGTATTTGTGGGTTCGATTACAGGCTAAAAATGGCCAGAAACAAAGACCTTTCTTCTGAAACTCATCAGTCTATTCTTGTTCTGAAAAATGAAGGCTATTCCATGCGAGAAATTGCAAAGAAACTAAAGATCTCATATAACACTGTGTACTACTCCCTTCACAGAACAGCACAAACTGTCTCTAACCAGAATAGAAAGAGGAGTGGGAGGCCCTGCCAAGAAGGCCAGCGTCTCGGAGTCGCCTCTTCACTGTTGACGTTGAGACTGGTGTTTTGCGGGTACTATTTAATGAAGCTGCCAGTTGAGGACTTGTGAGGCATCTGTTTCTCAAACTAGACACTCTAATGTACTTGTCCTCTTGCTCAGTTGTGCACCGGGGCCTCCCACTCCTCTTTCTATTCTGGTTAGAGACAGTTTGCACTGTTCTGTGAAGGGAGTAGTACACAACGTTTTTCGAGATCTTCAGTTTCTTGGCAATTTCTCACATGGAATAGACTTCATTTCATAGAACAAGAATAGACTGACGAGTTTCAGAAGAAAGTTATTTGTTTCTGGCCATGTTGAGCCTGTAATCAAACCCACAAATGCCGATGCTCCAGATACTCAACTAGTCTAAAGACCAATTTTATTGCTTTATTAATCAGAACAACAGTTTTCAGCTGTGCTAACATAATTGCAAAAGGGTTTTCTAATGATCAATTAGCCTTTTAAAATGATAAACAAGGGTTAGCTAACACAACGTGCCATTGGAACACATGAGTGATGGTTGCTGATAATGGGCCTCTGTACGCCTATGTAGATATTCCATTTTTAAAAAATCCTCAGTTTCCAGCTACAACATTAACAATGTCTACACTGTATTTCTCATCCATTTTATGTTATTTTAAATGGACAAAAAATGCGCTTTTCTTCCAAAAACAAGAATTTCTAAGTGACCCCAAACTTTTGAGTGGTAGTGTACATATTAGAGCGTATTAAATAATCACAGTCAAAGATTAATGGGCAAAATTAGGGAGGACAAATTCAAAGACAAAAGATATCCAATGATTCTTTCAAATCCTGAAAAAAATGACTGACCACAATTTTTGTTTTCTTTCTCCCTTACCTGGATTGCGCTGGTTGCTGGCAGCCGTCGTTGGGCGTTGCCATGGCAGCCCTCGCAGAAGATTGCTGCTGCACACCTCTGGTTGCCAAGCTGTTGCCGTTGTTAGGGATAGCCTCCAGAAGTCTGCCATTTCCTGCAGAGACAGAGACACACCAGCAATCAGCCACTCAGTCTCAGACACCTGCATCAGCTCAGTCAGCACTTTATCTCCCCCTCTCACAGTATTCTACACAGGGACACAGGAATTCACATCGCACAATGAGCTGATTGCTTCACAGGGCCTCATGGGTTTCTGCTTACATTTTCATCGCAATCTCTTTCTCCTGTGGATCATTTGCTATACTACTGACTTTGTCACACAGAAATTGCATCAATATCGATTGTTGGATCCAAATGGCTTTTCTCTCTAGGCTAACGAGTTCATGAGTAAAAGGCAGATGGGTGATATTGGTTGTATTCATAGTCATTGTCATCAATGTATTGGAATGCTTAGCTCAGTCAGGGGTATGACACCCATAGAATCTAAAGAATATAGAGAGAGAGAGTGAAATCAGTTGAATACACATATGGATAACATACGCATAACATATGGATAGAACAAGTGCAACAAGCACTTCATGTTTTTGATTTAAATGACCTTGAAGACCAGTTGTTGTTGAATTTAGGCAATCACTGAACTGGTCAATTAGCTCAGTTGGTCAGGTGTGGTGCCTAGTTGGAACAAAATCCTAGCCCTGGTCTGTATGGTCTAGCTAGCATAATCATTTCCTCAGGTCAAAGGAGAAAGGTCTCTTCCCACTTAAAACAATATTGACTCCAACCAGTCAGGAAGCGAGAGGTTTTACTCCGCCCAAAATCTGTCAATGAAAATAAGTCTATGAAGTGAGGAATTTTTGAATGGAGGTCGAATACATGTAAAAAAGAATAATAATACAAATAAATCTATAATTTGCTAAGTGAGGCTTATTTGATCGAATAGAAGTTTCGTAATGGTTAGGTTGTTAAGAATGCACTGATATAAGTGGATGCACATGGTATTTCGGCTACTTTGGGGGAAAAAAGAGACTACAGCATCTCGGAGTTGTGCCTGTTGTCATAGAGAAAGATAGGAGGGCTCATCAAGGATATAACCCGTTCTGGCACGGACATTGCCATTGAGGGCTTGCACCATTTTAAAGTAGTTAACAGGGTGAGGATTCCTATGAGTTGGGAGACATCAGCCAATGAAAAAGAAAATTGACTACTTTAAAACGGAGATAGCCTCAATGGCACGGCCATGCTGTCACAGATGCTATAATGATATAGATACAAAGCTGAGTCCTCTATCTATCTCTATGGCCTGTTCACACGCATATCTGCCCTCTCGTTGGCTAGAATGGTCCCACCTGATCTCACCTCCTCCCACCTGCCTTCAATCTTTGATGTATTTCCATTGTTAGAATGTTCCGTTGACTATCTTGTCCTGCTGACTGAAAGAATTGGTCGCCGGATTGCCCTCCATCAGCTAGTAATGCATGCCCCACCACGCCCCCTGCTGACCATCAGCTGCAGCCCAGGCCATGGCAGGTAAGGGCACCACGCTAATAATATATAGTCTGCCATTTCTGTTCAAAAGGGCATCTCTACAGGGGCCAGACATGACCCGAAGTGGTATTTCTCAGGCATTGTAATGGCAGCATGGAATCCAATCAATGATGAGTGGCAAAACCTAAAATGGTGGACTTGGCTGAAGGAAATTATAAAAATAACCTTCTATAAAGTAACTTAAACTACGAAGTCATGTTTTGGATCACCCGGAAGAAAGTGGATGCTTACCAAAACACATTAAGAGATTTCCTTTGCTTATCATAAAGGTGTGTTCCACTGGTGTAATTATGAGTCTACAAAAGCAATCCAAAATGAGGACCCCGGTGAAGTTACCGTTAAAATGCTGTGTTTTTATGCAGATCAGAAGAGCAAATACATCCCAATTGACACCCTATTCCCTACATAGCGCACTAGGGTAGGGTACCATTTGGGGGGCATTTACCTCATGTGATCTGGTGCTGGGAGGAAACACCCCTCACAGAGAAGAAAATTAGTCCTGAGTCTGTGTCATTCATCAGAATTAGGCCCAGGTTGACAGATGAATGCTATAACAGTGTGCGTGAGTGGCTGGGGCTTAGTCTGTGTGTATCCGGATGACTGATGATGAAACACTTGAAGATGACATCACATTTTAAAAATAGGAGACTACCGAGCGAGTGCTTCTCGAAGACACGTTTTTATTTCTTTTTTTATTTTACCTTTATTTAAGCAGGCGAGTCAGTTAAGAACAAATTCTTATTTTCAATGACGGCCTAGGAACGGTGGGTTAACTGCCTGTTCAGGGGCAGAACAACAGATTTTTAACATCAGCTCGGGGATTCGATATAACAACCTTTCGGTTACTAGTCCAACACTCTAACCACTAGGCTACCTGCCGCCCCTATGGGGAAGTAGTGCCGTTGTGTTCCAGTCAGATTCCTCAACATGAATTCATTATGAGAAACAGAGAAGGGCAAAGCCACTGCGATGTGTGACATGTAATTTGAGGCATTCTAGCTACATCTAGATAGTACTCCACATTTATCAGATAAATCAGATACCATGGGTCTCGGTACCAAATCGATACCGTGGTCAGTCATCGTGATTGGCGAAGGAACTGACCCCACTTGTGTTTGTTGATTTCCAAGATAAATCATTGATTCTAAAATGACGGTTCACACACTGGTCTCCTTGAACTGCAATTATCTTGTCATTATGTCAGAAGGTTTTACATCGTGTAAACGACGGTGTTCTGGAAATCGACAAGAGCGATCAATCGTAAGTGGCCTGAATCATGTCATGGGTTGTTTCACATATGGTTTGATGATGTGCTTGAGAAACAAAGAACTATAAATAGCAAATTCTCAAAGAGAGCAGTTTGGCAGCTGGTGAAAAGAAAAATAGAGATTTAAAAAAAAGAGAAACTGCAAAAGGAGAAGAAATAGCATGGTTGCCATGACAACTGGTTTGGATGTACTACCAGCAACAAAATGGTGCCACTTCAGACATATTATGGCATAACATACTAGTCTGACTAACACCTAACAGAGTATGGAACGGCTCTTTGATGTTGTCGGCACAATGCGTCCATAATGAAGGGGGCTGTGTTTTTACTGGTTGGCTCTTCGCTGTTACTTTCTCACTTAAAACACTCACACACAGCCCCCAAACATTACAACATTTGGATTTTCAAATCAAAAACAATTAGAGGCATCAACCCCCCCCCCCCCCCCCCAAAAAAAAAAAAAAAAAAAAAAAAAAAAATGGAGAGATCCAATCAAACCCGTCGCACAACTTCTGAGCGAATATTGTATTAACAAACTGCCCCCTTTCCAGACCAGTGTCTCACAGCTCTCCCTGCGCTATGAGTCACGTGGGTCGAGTCTGCCAGGCTAACATCCTCCCTCTCCCTCAAACATGCTCTAATCACTACAATAACCAGTTAGTCACAGCAAATATGTGTAGTACATAAAGTACATTCCATCACCATGCTTGTTATGCCGCAGTGATAGCTCATGAACATTTATGTCCAGCTTGAATAAATTCTAATGGATAGAAATTGCAAGCGATGACACAACCAAGTGATCTGACAATGCACATTTAAAAATATGTGAACAGACCGCTATTCGATACAAATGTTAAATGCCCGTACTCAGTGCATTCCCTTATCACGACTGTGTCCCTCTGACTGCATTACGGGCTTTAATAAGGAGGCTGGTCAAGTAACACTGTTGAAACACTGTTGGCCAAACAAAGCAAGGGTATCGAGTCAATCTTACAAGACCAATGCATTTCCCAAATGTCTCCCTTCATTTCTGACAGCACCCGCTCACGATCCACCCATACAGACAAACACACACACGGATGATTTCGAAGCCATAATTAACACTCCGCTCACCCCCCACACATCCATCACCATGGATACCAATTCTAGAGAGGGAGGCCTATTCAATTTCGAGGGGAAGACTGTCCAAGGCTTTCAAACGGCAGTGTCTAGGGTGTAGCAGAGAACCTGGCACTGATCTTTCTCCCCAACATGTAGCACTAGACTGCACACAAATTGCAGTTGAACAGAGGACAGAGGAGGAGGAGGAGCCAGTAATAGTCCTTGTGGTGAATGACACAATGACCAGAATAGTAGTTATATGACCTTTCTGAAGGTACGGTTGTTGTCAGTGTGCACTCATTCAAAATGGCTGAGTGTATATACACACTATCAACAAGAACTATATTTGTTCAACCCTGGTGATCTTCATAGGTGTCTTGAAGTTGACTTGCTTGCTGCAACATCTATATGTGAAACATCAATTACCTCCACATCAACAAAAAGGCATATCTATTCAGATGTTAAGTCCCCTATATGGGGAACTTTGAGCGGTTCTGGACCGGTTCCGAATGACATTTTGGTGCACAAAGCGCTCTATGAGCGCCGTAGGGTCCCGTGCCTTATCGTGCTAGAAAGACCCATCTGTCTGCCCTCCGCTTCCACTCTGTCAGCGGAACCGACTTGAAGTGTCAGGTTTCACACCCCACATTTGCATAGGGAGTGACGTGTCACATTTTCTGGTCTATCCAGGCAAAGAATACATTTGCTCTTCCTCTGAACAACAGAGCCCAGCCTGTGAGATGTCATATGAAAGTTGACAGTCTAGAGAATCCAACCGTTGTGGTTTCATCTTGCTGTGATATTCTCAGCATGATTTAGAGCTCTCAACATGAAACAAATTAATAACAATTTCATAGAATTAAAACAAGACTACTTTCTCTTGGTCTCAGACGGACAAAATCACTGTGCTTAAAGCTGAAGTTGCAACGAGACACCATTTGAATGGACGTTTAGGAGGAAAATTCTCTGTCTTCAGTTATATGAAATAGAGTCAATATTGTACTACACCGCATGCGTTGCAAAATAAATTTACACATACATGTTATTCAATCATTGCATCCACACTACTTGCGGAAATCAGTGAGCATCTGTGTGGCCAGGCGCTAAAATAGAAATTGGTTATATTTGTGACGCTCGACAAGTCCGGCCTCTCCCATCTCCTCATTGGTTTTTAGGAGCATATACCCACATGGGTGATTGATGAACTTAGGTCCACACTCCAGTAGGTTGTAGAAATGCTGTAAAGTTGGTTGCCAACCGCCATATAAAGTCCAAAGAAGAAAAAGAAGCCTTAAGGAAGGAGGAGAGATGACGAGAAACGAATTCGGTTCACCATTTTATCTGTGGATTAATTGTCTGAGTTGAGGACCTTGTGCATTTCAGGTAAAATAACAACCCAATGTTTATATACCAGGACAAATTAGCTAGCAACAGCAAGCTAGCTAGCTAAATAGCCATAAATGTTTAATGATTTTTGACCTGTCCCCAAATTAATAATTGGTTCAGAGGTTGTTTTGATATTTCAACCTGCGTGTCCTGATCCCTTCTGGTGCGAGGGAACAAAATCAACGTGCGCGCGTCCGGTTTGGTCACCATGGAAGTATGGTCATATGTATTATGCAGTTATAAGAAAGGTGAAATCTTATAGTATGTCGTTTATAATTTAAATGTTACTATATTTCAAAAGAATTTCAGTCATTTCAGGCCCCATTGCCCAACTTTTGTTGAATGGGGGGGGGGGGGGTTGTATTGTACTATATACTTGAGTTTGTGTCTTCAAAAGTGAGTACACCTCAGCAATTTATAACTATTTTTTACCAGAAAGGTGAGTTCCAGACCTTTCTGAAACTATGCAACATGTTCATTTAGGTGGAAATCTAAATTTTGCCCTATCGTTCAACTGGTTAAAAAGCCAACTATTTGTTCACAAACTATTTCAAGAGTGATGGCTATCAATTGTCAGTTAAGACAGTTAAGAACAAATTCTTATTTACAATGACAGCCTTCTCCGGCCAAACCCGGACGAAGCAGGGCCAATTGTGCGCCACCCTATGGGACTCCCAATCACGGCCAGATGTGATACAGCCTGGATTCGAACAAAGGACAGTAGTAATGCCTCTTGCACTGAGAAAGTGCCTTAGACCGCTGCGCCACTCGGGAGCCCTAAAATAAAATCAATAAACGGAAGCACTGAAGGGCGCAGTCTGCCTTTCTGTCTGTTTGTCTATACTTACACAGCCGTGCATCAGCCATTGTTTTCACCTGAATGGTTTCACCCTTAAATGAGTTTTACACCAAGAGAGAGGAGCAGGACCTAATCTTCCCATGCAACTGAATGGATATTGGCAGCCAGCACAATATAACAGCGGTACAGAGTTAATATACTGTACAAAAATATAAATGCAACAATTTCAGAGATTCATATAAGGTCATCAGTCAATAGAAATACATGAATTAGGCCCTAATCTATGGATTTCACATCAAAGGGCATACAGATATGCATCTGTTGGTCACAGACACCTTTAAAAAAAACATTTGCCTCACAATGGACTTCAGGATCTCGTCACGGTATCTCTGTGTATTCAAATTGCCATTGATAAAATGAAATTGTGTTCGTTGTCCATAGCTTATGCCTGCCCATACAATAACCCCATCCCACCATAGGGCACTCTGTTCAGAACGTTGACATGAACAAACCGCTCGCCCAAACAACACCATAAACGTATGTGGTCTGCGGTTGTGAGCTCAGTTGGACATACTGTCAAATTCTCTTAAATGATGGAGGTGGCTTATGTTAGAGAAATTAACATTCAAGTCTCTGGCAACAGCTCTGGTGGACATTCCCGTAGTCAGCATGCCAATTGGAAGCTCCAACAGACATCTATGGCGTTGTGAGTGGCCTTTTATTGTCCCCAGCACAAGGTGCACCTGTGTAATGATCATGCTGTATAATCAGCTTCTGGATATGCCACACCTGTCAGGTGGATGGACTATCTTGGCAAAGGAGAAATGTTCACTAACAGGGATGTAAACAAATTTGTGTAAAACATTAGAAAAATATGCTTTTTGTGCGTATGGAACATTTCTGGGATCTTTTGTTTCAGCTCATGAAACATGGGATCAACACTTTACATGCATTTATATTTTTGTTCAGTATATACAGTGCCTTGCGAAAGTATTCGGCCCCCTTGAACTTTGCAACCTTTTGCCACATTTCAGGCTTCAAACATAAAGATATAAAACTGTATTTTTTTGTGAAGAATCAACAACAAGTGGGACGACATTTATTGGATATTTCAAACTTTAACAAATCAAAAACTGAAAAATTGTGCGTGCAAAATTATTCAGCCCCCTTAAGTTAATACTTTTTAGCGCCACCTTTTGCTGCGATTACAGCTGTAAGTCGCTTGGGGTATGTCTCTATCAGTTTTGCACATCGAGAGACTGACATTTTTTCCCATTCCTCCTTGCAAAACAGCTCAAGCTCAGTGAGGTTGGATGGAGAGCATTTGTGAACAGCAGTTTTCAGTTCTTTCCACAGATTCTCGATTGGATTCACTTGGCCATTCTAACACCTGGATATGTTTATTTTTGAACCATTCCATTGTAGATTTTGCTTTATGTTTTGGATCATTGTCTTGTTGGAAGACAAATCTCCGTCCCAGTCTCAGGTCTTTTGCAGACTCCATCAGGTTTTCTTCCAGAATGGTCCTGTATTTGGCTCCATCCATCTTCCCATCAATTTTAACCATCTTCCCTGTCCCTGCTGAAGAAAAGCAGGCCCAAACCATGATGCTGCCACCACCATGTTTGACAGTGGGGATGGTGGGTTCAGGGTGATGAGCTGTGTTGCTTTTACGCCAAACATAACGTTTTGCATTGTTGCCAAAAAGTTCAATTTTGGTTTCATCTGACCAGAGCACCTTCTTCCACATGTTTGGTGTGTCTCCCAGGTGGCTTGTGGCAAACTTTAAACAACACTTTTTATGGATATCTTTAAGAAATGGCTTTCTTCTTGCCACTCTTCCATAAAGGCCAGATTTGTGCAATATACGACTGATTGTTGTCCTATGGACAGAGTCTCCCACCTCAGCTGTAGATCTCTGCAGTTCATCCAGAGTGATCATGGGCCTCTTGGCTGCATCTCTGATCAGTCTTCTCCTTGTATGAGCTGAAAGTTTAGAGGGACGGCCAGGTCTTGGTAGATTTGCAGTGGTCCGATACTCCTTCCATTTTAATATTATCGCTTGCACAGTGCTGCTTGGGATGTTTAAAGCTTGGGAAATCTTTTTGTATCCAAATCCGGCTTTAAACTTCTTCACAACAGTATCTCGGACCTGCCTGGTGTGTTCCTTGTTCTTCATGATGCTCTCTGCGCTTTTAACGGACCTCTGAGACTATCACAGTGCAGGTGCATTTATACGGAGACTTGATTACACACAGGTGGATTGTATTTATCATCATTAGTCATTTAGGTCAACATTGGATCATTCAGAGATCCTCACTGAACTTCTGGAGAGAGTTTGCTGCACTGAAAGTAAAGGGGCTGAATAATTTTGCACGCCCAATTTTTCAGTTTTTGATTTGTTAAAAAAGTTTGAAATATCCAATAAATGTCGTTCCACTTCATGAATGTGTCCCACTTGTTGTTGATTCTTCACAAAAAAATACAGTTTTATATCTTTATGTTTGAAGCCTGAAATGTGGCAAAAGGTCACAAAGTTCAAGGGGGCCGAATACTTTCGCAAGGCAATGTATTTATGCGGTGCGACCCTTTTCCCTCAAGAATACCACCATGTTCCGCCTACACTGTTCAAATGTGGCCTTAGTCAATGGTGCTTTGTATGGATGTAATTCACATCTCCAGTGATCAGGAGGAGGCTGCATTCCAAGACTTGTGGCTGGGGAGACCAAGCAGGGCCCAGCGGCCATTGTAATAATTCAAAGTAGTCTTGGTGCTCGGCCAACAGAGCCAAACACAGGGAGATTAAGTACGATTATCACAAAACCAAGACGGAGACGCGACGGACCGCCAAAACATGAGCTGTATGTATGGTATGTATTTATCATTGTATCACACAACCTGTCCAAACAATACGTTCAGAAGTCAGTCGTAGGTCTACTTGTAATGAATGCTTAATATTGACAGACAATAATTCCAAAACACACAGTGCAGTCTGGCTCGTTGTACAAAGCGCAGGTTTTCAATTCAGTAGGTAACATTTGAGATATATTCTGGAATACAGATACTGACAGTACAACAAGTGTTGACCTAACTGCAGTATTGTGTAGAAAATGACCAAATGGAAATGTGTTGAGTTGGCATCGACATAAAATTATTAATGACATTCTTGTAAATAACGAGACCTTGTCAAACAGAGGAGTACAGAAGGCATCTGGTTATTTGTTGAATGAACCGAGGTTGAAAGTAACCATTGTTTTCCTATTCCATCTAGGCCTGTCCCCGAGGGAAAAAAAAGAGTTGTCTGTTCTTTCTACCAATCGATTGGTTTAAAACGTTCAAACATGTATTTTTCCATATATAGACACATCCTATGTGTTTTAATCAAATCAACTACATGCACTGAGCTTGTCTGGTGCTTTAAGCAAACGGTTTGATGAAATAATTAAGACACACAAACGGACTAAAGCGTCCGACCAAACAATTGATTTGATTGTGCCGGGCCAGGCTCAGACTTGCTGCGCTGTGTAAAAAAAAAAAGAGGAAAAAAAAGACAGGGAGTGACTGGCTAGCTCCCGTTGTCTCGCTCTCCTCACTGCTCTAGCGACCGACCACAGAACATCAACAATGTGTATCGCGCTGTCCGTGTTGCTGAAGCCGCAACCTAACACAGCCATGTCTGACTGAAAGGTTGTTACCAAAATCCCTCATTTGTTTAGGAAAAACATTCCCTCTTCCCTCAACCCGTGCTCTCTTTACGACACATGTAAGCATCGCATGCACGTGACCAATAGGGCCTGACCTATAGCCTATCATAATCACATCAATAAATTGGTTATAACAAACGCTGAACACCATAACGTGGGACAGCAAAATGGAAAGACAAAAAAACAAAGACAAATATTTTTTGTTTACGCCTACTATTCAATGGCCGCGTTGTTATTTTTAAACTAAAATGCTCGATTGCATTTGAAATCATGAATAACTCGTATGCTGTTTGATGACATGAACAAATACATTTTTGATACAGCAGCCTAGATAAGTATTAAAATATAGGCTTAAGTAAACAGGATGTGCTCTTAGGCCTACAGCTCTACGCCTATTCATGATAATGACATTACTTATTATTATAATGACGATCATAATAACAATAAGGAGACCAAGGAAAGAAATTGGGTTATTATCATTATTATAAACATAATTTTTCGGACAAGTTGGAACAGTGTAAACACTAAATAAATGATAAATAATGCCAGAGGCTGGTCTAACAAAAAACGTAAAGCCTTTATTACAGCATAGCCAAGATTAAAAACAGACAATTTTGTGAAATTATTTATCTGACACGTGGGTTTCATGAGGCTTGCCATTTACGGAATCAGTAGGCTATTAAACAAACACTCAAACAGGCAACAGAAGCAGGATCTGTTTTATTTCTGTAGAGATATATATATATATATATATATATATATATATATATATATATGGATGATTTATAAAGCCAGGCACATTTATCAGTTAGGCTGTTGATTATTAACTAAGTTTTGGTTTCCTCTCTACTCACTTTTCTTAGACAATAAGGCTGTTTTCTAGTCTCCTCATTCTGCTGCTGCCTCAGCCGCATTGTTCTCAACACCAATATGCTGGTTAACTTTGCTATTAGGCACATAGCAACATGGTCTAGGAAAAGGCGCCAATTCAACAACGCACTGATGCGTTTCAGAACCGTGGACAGCGACCACTATCCAACACGGGAGAAAGCGCATTTGTTATAAAATAGTATAATTTGTATTAGTATTGCACCAATTTTCTTACATAATATAACCATATACAATTTCAGTAGCACATGTCTTAGAGTGATGGACTGTGCCATCCCCACAGCTTCCACAATGGACCAGTCCACTCAGACAGGCGCCAATCAGACAGTTGTCTTGTACACCATGATTTTAAAAGTTATAAAATGTGCTGCTGCTCGACTAAAGAAACCTTGGACGACCATCAGCCGAAATATCATACAAACAATCGACAAATGGGGTGAGCCCTAATTCCATCTCATCAAGGGGTGACAAAGAGAACTAGCCATCACAGAAATCAACAAAGACAGGAAAAAACACAGTGACATTAAAGCCTATGATCATACCCTGTTTTCAGAGTTTTGGAATAAACACTGCCTTTTTCAAATCTCCTGCAGAAAGAAGCCTGTGCTTCCTAAAGAGCCAGAAGGTTGGAGTGACGCTACTGCCCTCAAGAGGTGGAAATATAAAGGACTTGCATTAGACAGGAAATCCATAGAAACCCATGGGTACATCCAAAATGGCATCATATTCCCTATATAGCGCACTACTTTTGACCTGGACCCATAAGGCTCAGCTCAAAAGAAGTGCACTATATGGGGAATTGGGTGCCATTTCAGACAGCCCATGACTTAACAGATGCAGAGACACTGATGACTAACCTTGCTGTGCTGTGCGAGGTGTTTTCTGTGTCCTGTAGCTGTGCTGCTGTGTAGCGCTCTGTGTGTTCCGGACGTTGGTGGTGTTCCAGCGCGTAGGCTTTGGGATGACCCTGCGAGGAGCTGGGGTCTCCAGAGGGCTCTTACCCTCTCCTCCCCTCTGCTGGCTAGATGGGTCTGGAGATGCTTCAGAAGAAGAGGAGATACAAAGCAGATGACATACAGTACCGGTCAAAAGTTTGGACACACCTACTCATTCAAGGGTTTTTCTTTATTTATACTATTTTCTACATTGTAGAATAATAGTGAAGACATCAAAACTATGAAATAGCACATATGGAATCATGTACTAACCACACAAAAAAAAAAGTGTTAAACAGATCAAAATATATTTTAGATTCTTCAAAGTAGCAACCCTTTGCCTTGATGACAGTTTTGCATACTCATGGCATTCTCTCAACCAGCTTCATGAGGTAGTCACCTGGAATGCATTTCAATTAACAGGTGTGCCTTCTTAAAAGTACATTTGAGCCAATCAGTTGTGTTGTGATTTTTATTTATTTATTTATTTATTTCACCTTTATTTAACCAGGTAGGCAAGTTGAGAACAAGTTCTCATTTACAATTGCGACCTGGCCAAGATAAAGCAAAGCAGTTCAACAGATACAACGACACAGAGTTACACATGGAGTAAAACAAACATACAGTCAATAATACAGTATAAACAAGTCTATATACGATGTGAGCAAATGAGGTGAGAAGGGAGGTAAAGGCAAAAAAAGGCCATGGTGGCAAAGTAAATACAATATAGCAAGTAAAACACTGGAATGGTAGATTTGCAATGGAAGAATGTGCAAAGTAGAAATAAAAATAATGTGGTGCAAAGGAGCAAAATTAATTAATTAATTAAATACAGTAGGGAAAGAGGTAGCTGTTTGGGCTAAATTATAGGTGGGCTATGTACAGGTGCAGTAATCTGTGAGCTGCTCTGACAGTTGGTGCTTAAAGCTAGTGAGGGAGATAAGTGTTTCCAGTTTCAGAGATTTTTGTAGTACGTTCCAGTCATTGGCAGCAGAGAACTGGAAGGAGAGGCGGCCAAAGAAAGAATTGGTTTTGGGGGTGACTAGAGAGATATACCTGCTGGAGCGTGTGCTACAGTTGGGAGATGCTATGGTGACCAGCGAGCTGAGATAAGGGGAGACTTTACCTAGCAGGGTCTTGTAGATGACATGGAGCCAGTGGGTTTGGCGACGAGTATGAAGCGAGGGGCAGCCAACGAGAGCGTACAGGTCGCAATGGTGGGTAGTATATGGGGCTTTGGTGACAAAACGGATTGCACTGTGATAGACTGCATCCAATTTGTTGAGTAGGGTATTGGAGGCTATTTTGTAAATGACATCGCCAAAGTCGAGGATTGGTAGGATGGTCAGTGATAAAGTAGGGGAGGTATACAGAAGATAGCCCTATTTGGTAAAAGACCAAGTCCATATTATAGCAAGCTCAAATAAGCAAAGAGAAACAAAAGTCCATCATTACTTTAAGACACGAAGGCCAGTCAAAGCAAAAATTTCAAGAACTTTAAAAGTTTCTTCAAGCGCAGTCGCAAAAACCACCAAGCGCGATGATGAAACTGTCTCTCATGAGGACCACCACAGGAAAGACCCAGAGTTACCTCTGCTGCAGAGGATAAGCTCATTAGAGTTACCAGCCTAGGAAGTTGCAGCCCAAATAAATGCTTGAGTAACACACATCTCAACATCAACTGTTCAGAGAAGACTGCGTGAATCAGGCCTTCGTGGTCAAATTGGTGCAAAGAAATCACTACTAAGGGACATCAAAAGCAAAAGAAACATGCTTGGGCCAAGAAACACAAGCAATGGACATTAGACCGGTGGAAATCTGTCCTTTGGACTGATGAGTACAAATTTGAGGTTTTTGTTTCCAACTGCCGGATCTTTGTGAGATGCAGAGTAGGTAAAAGCATGTGTGGTTCCCACCGTGAGGCATGGAGGAGGTGGTGTGATGGTATGGGGATGCTTTGGTGATGACACTGTCAGTGATTTATTTTGATTTGCTTAACACTGTTTTGGTTATGACATGCTTCCATTTTTGCAAAAGAAAATTAAATTCACTGCTCGACTGAGAGACCAAACAGATAATTAGTCACGCTATTATTGCACACAGAATGAGTCCATGCAACGTATGAAGAAAATGTTTCCTCCTAAATGTATTTAGGCTTGCCATAAAAAAGGGGTAGAACATTTATTGAACTCAAGACATTTAAAACGTTTAATTTGCCATTAATTTGTTACAATTTCGAAAAACATACATCCACTTTTATGTTATGGGGTATTGTGTGTAGGGCAGTGACAAAAAAATAATCTACATTTAATACATTTTCAATTCAGGCTACAACACAACAAAATGTGGGAAGAAAAGTAAAGGGGTGTGAATACTTTCTGATGACAGATCTCAATGACATTCTCATCATTTGTTTCAATGAGGCAACTGACTCAGGAAACGAAGCACCCTACCTGTGGCTGGAACAGCAGGGGAAGAGTCTGCAGCATCAAGGTGGGTAATATGAACGTGACCGGGAAGGTCCTGAGGAAGCCGAGGGTCTGGATGTACAGAGGCAGCAGGGCCAGTGTTCAGCATGGAGGGTGAGGGCACAGGGGCGTGGCCAGTCACTACACTCAGAGCAGAGCCCAGGAGACGGTTCTGAGAGGATGAGAGGGCATGGATGAAGTGGTCAGAACTATTATTGAATGACTAAAAGTAAAAAGAGTTGAGTATAGCGGTGATGAAACATGCAATAGAAAAAGAAGAAAACCGAACACCACACTACTTGAAACACTACTTGAAACACTACAGACATACTCAAACTCTGGGACTGTATAAAGATGTGTCCACATAAATATACTCTTACATAACTTCATGCAACGATTAGAATGACAGCAACTTATTGAGGAAAATATTACTATCTGGAGCACTCAAGTGAAGGCTCAGTGCTCCTCCTTCCCTACAGTACCTGCAGCTCCATCTGTTGGCTCTGGATCCACTCCAGGTGCTGTAGTCTCTGCTGGGTCACGGTATTGAGCTGCTCCTCCAGCTGGGTCACCCTCTCTGATGCTCTGTCCTCTCTGACCTCCTGGGCCCTGCCTGGGTACCTGTCTGACTCCAGCAGCCTCTGTAACCCCCCCCACACCTGGGAAACACATGCCTCCATGTCACTCTGAGCCTGGAAAAAGAAAGAAAGACAGAAACAAACCATTAGGCACCCACATTCAGTCCACTAAGCATTTTAGGTAGACTTTGGGGGGTTTGGACTTACAAAAGCTTTCTCAGATGGCATCATAATCTCAGAAGGACATAGAAAAAAATAACACATAACTGCTCTGCTACAACAATACCTTGATGAGTGGTGCTGTGGCAGCAGCTGTGACCACGGCTGCAGTGGAGGCAGCTCCCGTATCCCCTGAGAGGCCAGAAACAGGCTGGGGCTCCTGACTCGATGGTGGCCGCTGGTCCAGTAACTGCACCTTCACCTCTCGCCTCAAGGGGGCAGTCTGGGACCTGAGAAAAACAGTATCGAATGGAGTCCTCATAACTAACACCTAAAGATTTGGGATGTACAACTGTGTTGCAATGTAGACAAACATTACAAACACAAATACATCTGGCATGTAAAAAGTGAGAATCATCCCACAGCTTTGTGCCATGCTTACCTCTGTCTTAGAGCTGCCAAGATTGCCCCTTTGCCACCAGCAGCATATCGGGATATTAGCAGATCATGGTCTAAGGGACAATCCAAGAGTGGGGTTAGGATACAAAATGGCATAGGGTGAACTCGCAAAGTATTGGGACAGTGACAATATTGTTTGTGTTTACCTCTGTAGTCCAGCACTTTGAATTTGAAATGATACAATTACTATGAGGTGCAGACTGTCAGCTTTAATTTGAGGGTATTTTCATCCATATTAGGTGAAACGTTTAGAAATTACAGCACTTTTTGTACATTGTTCCCCCATTTTAGGGGACCAAAAGTATTGGGGAAAATGTATTAAAGTAATCAATAGTTTAGTATTTAAGTCCCATATTCCTAGCACACAATTATTACATCAAGCTTGTGACTCTACAAACTTGTTGGATGCATTTGCTTTTATTTTGTGCCCAATAGAAATTAATGGTATTTGGAGTTACCAGTTTTTATTGTAAACAAGAATATAACATAATAGAATGTGGATGCTACCATGATTACAGATAATCCTGAATAATGATGAGTGTGAAAGTTAGAAGCACAAATATCATAGCCCCAAGACTAGCTAACCTCTCACTATTACAATAACAGGGGAAGTTAGCATTTATGATATTAATATCTCTGTAACTTTCGCACTCATCATTATTCATGATTCATTCTGGGTTATTGGTAATCATAGTAGCATCCACATTAATGTAGAATTGTTTAGAAACATATTCTATTCTTATTTCGAATAAAAGTATCTCCAAATACAAATATCTCCAAATACAATCACAGTCTGCACTTTAACCACAGTCATTGTATCATTTCAAATCCAAAGTGCTGGAGTACAGAGCCAAAACAACAAAATCACTGACCCAATACTTTTGGAGCTCACTGTATATGAAGTAGCCAGTAGATAATCAATGACAGCATGCTGTCCAGTACATCACAGGTTTAGCCCAAGGACACTTACCTTTGTCCTCACTGCCCTTAGGTTGAACAGAGGTCGGTGTTTCTTTTCCATCTATACTAGGAACCTGAAATTGGAAATGAAATGACACCAGTTTAAAATGTATTATATTAGTATGGGTGACATACTTGTGAGGCACACACTTCTCAGAAAAGAACAAGCTAGAAGACATCTTACTTGGGACTCGTTTTGCGGGACTCTTTTTATCGGACTCTTTTTGTGTGCTTTCGTTCCCTCTGGAAAAGACAACATGGGAAGAGCAAAATGTTGGTCAGACTGAAATCAATGGCATATACAACTGCAATACAATATAACAGTTTCGCTGGCCTTATAACAAGTGTGGGTTTACTAAGCCTACCAGAGGGTGAAACTGATGGCAGGTTTGCTTGCAGGGCAGGAGGCACATGCCTGTGCTCTTGTTTCCTTGCTTGTCTTTGCTTTTCGATCTTTGGTGGCTCGTCAAGAAGAGAGCACTTCTTCACTGTTATCTTTACATTGTCTGTTTTATTAGATACGGTGGACAACGACCCCAAATCCCTCTGCCCTTCATAGCTCCGCTCAGGAAAGTTAATCTTTGTTGCACGAATCAAGACGTCTCCAGCATCAGAACTTGAAGTGGATTCGTCAAGGTTTATATTCCTTGCAAAGTTCAGAAGTTCATTTGATCGGCTCAGAAGAGTATGAGCCATATCTAATCGACTCTGACGCTCAGTTGATTATCTAGTAGCGAGCACTGCAGCAGGGTAGAGTATGATAGCTAGTATGCTCAACACCAGACCCGATCAGGCGTTACACATAACATAGTTGTTACTAACCGTGGGAGTTGATATAGATAAATAAACAACCACTGTCGTCATTTTCCTTAGGAAGTCGAACATTCAAATATCCCGCTTCACGCTTGTTTAATGACGACTTTATGCTAACAGTAGCTAGCTACTAACGTTAGCTGGCTAACACCTCTAAACAGTTGAAAGCACAACGCGACAAAACTCAGTAGGAAGTAGCTAGCTAGACCTATGTAATTTTGAACAAACTGAATTCGTTGCAACCCGAGGTCAGAATCGAACGATACATAATAGCTTCACAACTGCTAGCTAACGATGGAAAATATGAAAACACAGCAACTGTTGCTGACAACAATAACTTCCGGTCAACGACCAATCCTTTCTCCGCGATAAATATCGCCATCATCTGCTGGGCATGATAGGGACTCCATGGATGAGGAAACATTAATCAAAAGAGAACATATATTAATCAAATATTAAATAATTTAAAGTATTTGGTTGACCATTATTTATATTAGATAAAAGGTGGGCTAGCGAACAACAGGATAATGAGGTACTGAATATTTTAATTACCTCGTGTTACACCGGAGTGTTTATGTAGTGACACAAAATTCATCTTAATTTGACATTTTGGTTATTATTTTCGACAATTTACTTTTCGATTTTGAGTTCCATACATATCCCCACGAACGTATACAATATTTAATACTATCCTAGAAATATTTGTTTGTTTTAAAAACTATTTTTAATTTCCAATATCTGGCCTTTCAAGCCTCTCAAAACTGTTGGTGCCGCAGCCACTGCAGTCCCCTTTTCACAACGTCACATGTCCTTCGGAATCTGGGTGGGTGAATGACTTTTTTGCTGTGTTAAAGAAAATGTGATTTATTATGCATTTTGTGCACACAACTTGATATCAAAATGTATGTAATGTCTTCAAATGCTTCACTTGACCTTCAGAACTGCGCTATATAGTTAGCCTGTTAGGGACCTTTTAACGTTAGCTGTCCACTAAGCTAGCTAGCTAACTAACACAAGGCTTAAACTATGTAGTAGCTAGCTATGGAATGGTCAGTTATGAATTCATGGTCAGGTGTCATATATAGCTAATCAACTAATACTCTGTAGCTATCTTGGTAATTCAGTACTCCCTATTCCTAGCTAGTTATAACTAGTGAACGGACATCATAGCTACATAACAATGGATAGGGCTGTCATTCAATCGATTACATTCATGGGTGTAACTTTAATCCAACAGAAATATCGTCCATTTGAACCACCATGTCTATCCAGGTGACAGAAGCGGACCAGGTTAAACAGGTATGTAAATTGAGGATACTCGCACCCCAGTGGAGACTGGTGACTTGAAAAATTGAGGAGGATGGGAGACTCACGGTATGTTTCAAAGTCATCAAAGACGAATTATTTTAACCTAAAGCATTTAATAAACACATTTATAGTACAGTATTATGGGGAAGGGGGATGAGAGGGCTACTTAAACAGTGTTGGAAAGGGATCACAGCAGTGATTGAATGAGGGTATGAGGCATGAGTTGAGGTGTTCAGAGGCTTGACCAGTGCAGGACAGGATTTTACTGGGAAGACAAAAAACAATAACAAGACACTACACAGTTAGACAAGAGCTAAGAATGAGTTAGTCCAAGCAAGGAGTAAAATAATTGATGTGTAATAATGTGATTGACTACATACAGTAATGAGAGAAAAGTGATAGGGGTACTCGCAGTGCTTGGAAGGGAAACGTTCAACGTGCCAGTGGATGAGAGGGCACATGAGACGCTGTGGCTTCTGTTCATGTCAGGAGAAACAATGGTAGTGGAGTGGAGTAGTCATCACCTCTTAATCAGGGAACAGGAGGGGAGTTAGCTGTAAATACAAATAGCAGATACATTCCGTTATAGCTGCGCCATTGTAGGTTTGGATGACGAGTTTCTCTATGAAGTTAAACTCCGACATCTCAAAATTCATCAAGTCAAACACAGACTGTGCATCCTGCCCACTTGACACATCAAAGTATCCCAAGAAATGTTCCTGAATAAAGCCCTGATCATCCACATACCTGACGATAACTGACAACTGCAAGCAGACTGGTGGCACCATAGGTCCCAGAGCAGTGGGGCAATTTTACCCCCTGGGGCCTGGAGTTTTTCCTTATATAGTAACCTAACTAGGAAAACTCTGGACCCTATAAGGTGTGACTGATTAATCCATTGTAAAAAGGTTGTATATGGGCTATTAAGGGACCCGTTTTTCATATTCAAATCACATGGCTTTAACTCCTGAAAAAAAAACTCCTGGCCCTTGGGGGGGATGAAAACCCTCTCAAACTGCAGCTACCTTGTATTTGTTCATATAAATTATATTTCGACTAGATTTGGAGGGGGATTTCCTCTACCCAGACACATAGACAATATAACTCACAGGGCTGAGCTTGCTTTATGCATGTTTGCATCATGCAGGCCTATGCAACTGTAGGCCTTGTACATTTTTTTAATGACTCGCATCTGCCATCACTATTATGTTGATTGATTCATTCCAGGTAATAATTTTGGATTAAAAACGTATAGGCAGCCTGGCCAGCCAAATTTGGAATATAATCCAAATTTGATCACATTCACATTTTCTCCTGACACAAATGGACTATAAATACATAACGTTACCAATTAGTTTACCCTGGCCAGATGGACAGGGCACATAGGCTGTATGTAGCAGCTCTTATTAGGAGCCTACAGTTGATCAGATGGAAAAAATAGTCTCGTTTTCATCCCATACAACATGTCAGATTGGGTGTAGCCTAGGCTGCTGCAACATTTGTCATTTGTTTTTACTAAATAAATACCGGAGGAAAGTGCACAGCCTATTTGAGCGCACGTGAAAAAATGTGCTGCGTCAACCTCTCTAATCTAACTTTTAATGGATGATGTGATGGAAGCTATCAAATCATTCGGAATTGTTTTCGACATCCCAGAAAAGCATGTTAAGCATCGTAACGTGCAATTACAGGCGTCTTGATGATAGGCTCCCTGTTAACCAGCTATACATTTGATACCAGTTGGTATTGAGTGCCCTCACCTTTTCATCAGTCATGAAACTGATCTCAGGCAGAGGTCGACCCTCGCTTTTCATTTGCACCTTATCCAAGTATCCCAGAGAATGAAACGGGTTCTTCAACAAAAAGTTCACAACGTTTTCGGCAGCATTGACCATTCTACCGTTCTGGCGGAGAAAACTGTACACTCGCGCTGGTAGCTAGCTAGCTACTGAAGTTAGTGCAATTTATTTACATTTACCTTAATAACTGGACACACAAAATTAAGTTCTAAACCCAAGAAGAAAATTATAATATACCTCCTCCATCTCCTGTAATTTAAAAAACTCATTTGAATTGAATAATGTCCCAAAAATGCTCAACTGTCACTCTTCACTCTTAATCTCTATCCAACAATGTCACCAAACTTCTCAACACAGAACCCCTATAATGCTCTGTGGCACAATCCCAATTCAACACACAAGGTTCATTCTCTGACCATACATCTATGATTGGATGGACAACATGTCAGTTCATACTGCAAAAGCTTTGATTGGTTGGAGGACGTCCTCCGGAAGTGGTCAAAAGTAACAGTCAGTATCTGTTGTGGCCACCAGCTGCATTAAGTACTGCCGTGCATCTCCTCCTCATGGACTGCACCAGATTTGCCCGTTCTTGCTGTTAGATGTTACCCCACTCTTCCACCAAGTGTACCTATGATGCACCTGCAAGTTTTTCAGACATTTCTGGGGGGAATGGCCCTAGCCCTCACCCTCCGATCCAACAGGTCCCAGACGTGCTCAATGGGATTGAGATCTGGGCTCTTCGCTGGCCATGGCAGAACACTGACATTTCTGTCTTGCAGGAAACCACACACAGAACGAGCAGTATGGCTGGTGGCATTGTCATGCTGGAGGGTCATGTCAGGATGAGCCTGCAGGAAGGGTACCACATGAGGGAGGAGGATGTCTCCCCTTTAACGCACAGTGTTGAGATCGCCTGCAAAGAGAACAAGCTCAGTCCGATGATGCTGTGACACACTGCCCCAGACCATGACGGACCCTCCACCTCCAAATCGATCCTGTTCCAGAGTACAGGTCTCGGTGTAACGCTCATTCCTTTGACGATAAACGCAAATGTGAAGAGCACTTTTTGCCAGTCCTGTCTGGTCTAGCGACAGTGGGTTTGTGACTATAGCAACGTTGTTTCCGGTGATGTCTGGTGAGGACCTGCCTTACAACAGGCCTTCAAGCCCTCAGTCCAGCCTCTCTCAGCCTATTGCGGACAGTCTGAGCACTGATGGAGGGATTGCGCATTCCTGGTGTAACTCGGGCAGTTGTTGTTGCCATCTTGTACCTGTACCACAGGTGAGATGTTCGGATGTACCGATATTGTGCAGGTGTTGTTACACGTGGTCTGCCACTGCAAGGACGATCAGCTGTCCGTCCTGTCTCCCTGTAGCACTGTCTTAGGAGTTTCACAGTACGGATATTTCAATTTATTGCCCTGGCCACATCTGCAGTCTTAATGCCTCCTTGCAGCATGCCCAAGGCACGTTCACGCAGATGAGCAGGTACCCTGGGTATTTTTCTTTTGGTGTTTTTCAGAGTCAGTAGAAAGGCCTCTTTAGTGTCCTAAGTTTCATAACTGGGACCTTAATAAAGCTGTTAGTGTCTTAACGACCATTCCACAGGTGCATGGTCATTAATTGTTTATGGTTCATTGAACAAGCTTGGGGAACCGTGTTTAAACCCTTTACAATGAAGATCTGTGAAGTTATTTGGATTGTTACGAATTATCTTTGAAAGAGAGGGTCCTGAAAAGGGGACGTTTATGTCTATGGAAGGGGGTAAGGCCGACCGGCCTCCTAGGTTTTGTATTGAAGCCAAGGCTACTTCTACCACATATCTACAACACACAATCCATGTGTACGTGTGTGTCAATGGAGGCTGCTTAGGGGAGGACGGCACATAATAATGGCTGGAACAGAGCGGATGGCATTAAACACATGAAAACCATGTATTTGATGTATTTGATACCATTCCACTAATTCCGCTCCAGTCATTAACACGAGCCCATTCTCCCCAATTAAGGTGCCACCAACCTCCTGTGGTGTGCGTGTATAATGATTATGTTATCGTGTGTGTCTCTCTTTTCACATTCCCCTCTGTTCCATAAGGTGTGTTTTTATCTGTTTAATATGTATGTGTTCACAGTTTAAAGAATTTCTTGGCACCTACAACAAACTCACCGAGAACTGCTTCATGGACTGTGTGAAGGATTTTACCACAAGAGAAGTCAAGTCAGAGGAGGTAGGTTGATTTCCTGCATGTCTTCAAGACTCAGGTGATGTTCCTCCGCTCACACGTTGCTGATGCATGTCAGATCTTATAACGCCTGGATAGGTATTTTATGTATGAGCTAACCACATTAGAGTCGCGTTCCCCTGCTCAGACGTTGCATGCATCAACCAATGGTTGCATACCATATCATCGACTGTGCTGTCGGACACCAGATTGCTATAACAATATCGTTTGGTTAGCTGATACGCCTGGATAGGTATTTTATGTATGAGCTAACCACATTAGAGTCGCGTTCCCCTGCTCAGACGTTGCATGCATCAACCAATGGTTGCATACCATATCATCGACTGTGCTGTCGGACACCAGATTGCTATAACAATATCGTTTGGTTAGCTGATACGCCTGGATAGGTATTTTACATAAGGTCTAGCTCGCATGTTTCAGCAACGTCCATATGTATAGGGCAATTCCACGGTAGCAGAATGTATGTCAAACAAAACCAATGATTGCAAAGTTAAACAAACCATAGAACTCTATGCACAATGACTACTTTTTAAAACAATTTCCAAAGAAAATTGTACAAAAACACATTTACTATAAAATAGAATGGTAACAGAATGATGTTAGTGCTGTTACCAAACTTTCTGGATCATGTCCCAAGCTGATTTTGAATGGCATTCAAAATTATATCCTAAATTATATCAGCTTTTCATGATTGTCTTCTTTTTGTAAACCATCATAAAGGCATTGGGTAGAAGTAAATTAATCCACAAAAAAATAATATTTTACATGTCTTAAATTATCACGATATCTTGAACGCCATTCAAACATGATCCAGGAAGTAGGCGGGGCTTTCATACTGTATCTGGTGCCTAATTTGAATATCTTGGATCTACATTTACTATGTTACTTCTAGTCTATGAGACCAGGCTGCAATGTCATTCAACTTTGTAGCAGATGTCTCTTTCCATTCATCAAATTGCACTGTATGTAGTATTGTGGAATTATTTTGGAGTGGACGAACATGTGCAGGTAGCAGACTGCACAGTCGATGACTTGGCACACAACAATTGGTTGATGCATGCAAGATCTGAGCAGGGGAACACGACCTCATACTTATTACTGAGTAGGCCATATTTCCAAATACTGTCCCGTCATTCGAGGCTCTGTAGTAGGTAATCTCATCCATCAGAAGGTTCTCTCTAGCAATCGAGCCTGGGGACAATGTTAAGTAATGGGTCAAATAGGACACAATGTGGCATCATTGCTTATCAACAAAATGTTGTCACTGAATGTTCCTGTATGTTGTCAAATTTCACATTGTACCAGGTTAGCTTCTTTAGAGTAGAAGCCTTTGCGGTGGTACAGCAATATTTGGAGAGGTGTGATTATATGTGATTGTGTCATTGTTTCCACCTCAGTCCACCTGCTCGGAGAGCTGCCTTCAGAAGTACCTAAAGATGACCCAACGCATCTCCATGCGCTTCCAGGAGTACCACATCCAGCAGAACGAAGCCCTGGCTCAGAAAGCAGGCTTAATGGGACCACGGTAGTCAAATTCTGCCCTTTACACGCCAGGAGTCGCCCATCCAGTCTGGTCCCAACTCAATGTGAATCAGTGGATGGCTAACACCAGCCACAAACTTGTCCTTGTCTACCTCCACTACTTCTTAGGCTGGGGCTGATGACTGCTTGGACACTTTTATCCAGAAAAGCCTGATCATGTTGAGTTGCGATCCAGGCAGAACATGAGATAAAAATAAAGTAGCTACTTTTGTTTTTATTATAGTGAAAGTCTGATTGTTGAATAAGGTAATGACAATCCTGGGTATTAGTTTGTCTCCTTTATCCTATGATAATGCCCATTTGTTCTCTGAAATGTTTCTGCACCATTCATTAAACTAAATTGTACATTGGCATACTGCTAAATTACCCATTGTATAATGTCCTGTTGTTTGACCTTGAAATCACTGCTTTCTGTTGGTAATGGATTGTCACTGCAGCCAAGATGGTAATGACAACTGTCCTCACTTGAAGGTCATTGGCCTAGAGATGCATAACCAGAGGTTGAAGATTATAAACCGGGTAGTTTGGGTTACACAGCATTTGTGTATCAGACAATATACCATAGGTATGAATGACTCAACCTTACTGTTCGATTTGTGTTGGTAACCAGTTTAAAATAATTAAGGCACCTCAGGGGTTTGTGGTATATGGCCAATATACCACAGTTGAGGGCTACTTCCAGGCACTCTGCTTAGCATTTACACAGGCAGCCAAATTCTGATCATTTTCACTAATTGATATTTTGACCAATAGGATTAGATGTGATTGGTCAACAGACTGACTGTAAATGCATCTCAGGTAATCCAACCTGGCAAAACAAGATGAGTACTGCTCATTTGTTTACAGATATTTCTCCAGAAAATGTAAAAAATAACATTAAGAGTTTAGCAGAGGTGGCTGCAGGACAACCCCTGGAGACAAGATGTCTCTCGTCAATGACCAGTATTGCACAAGGGAAATATTTAAAAACTTTTATTAGAAATGGAGAGCTCTGCTTATTTTACAAAGATACAATGGCTTTGCTCAGGGAATCATAATACCTTCATCTAGGAATCCCTGGATCAACTTCGATTTTAAGAAGTACATTTTTTCACAATGAAATCAAGTCAAACAAACATTTTAAAATGTTCTGAATGCTTCCATTCTCTTCTACGGGGTTCAATATATACACTGTGTGCTAACGTTTCTACCAACTTGACAGAAAAATAAAGGTTTTAATATACTGGTACAAAGATGAGGTTAAAAATAATAAATCATCCTTTACAGTTTGTAAAATGTATTTTTCAAATACATGGTTTTGGACAATATGTACAAAAGAAACAAATCATAGGAAACCCCTGGGCTTAACATACATGCTTCTTATGCAACTTTTAATTGGTCAGAACTCATGTTGAAAATAAGATGTTTTAAATAAAATACAAGTACCAAGAAACAAAGTGAAAAAGTGAAGGCCATCAAATGATGGTGTTCCCCAAAAAACATCTAGGGAAAGTAGTGGGCTCTATTGAAAATGGGGGGGAAACAAACTCGGTGTACAAAACATTAGGAACACCTGCTCTTTCCATGACAGACTGACCAGATGAACGCTATGATCCCTTATTGATATCACTTCAATTGAGAGGTTTTTAAATAAGGATTTTTAAGCCTTAAAATAGAGACATGGATTGTGTGTGTGCACCATTGAGGGTGAATGGGCAAGACAAGAAGAGTTAAGTGCCTTTGAACGGGGTATGGTAGTGTGTGTCAAGAACTGCAATGCTGCTGGGTTTTTCACGCTCAACAGTTTCCCGGGCAAAGGGGGGTGCAACTCAACATTAGGAAGGTGTTCCTAATGTTTTGTACACAGTATCTACTGCATAGTAGCTCCCCAATTGAAACACAAAGTCTGCTTTTAGATGAGCACATTACATTATTTCAATATACTTTCCCATTGTCCAAACTGTGGAAGGTTCATGTCTCTATATTGTAAAAAATACAAAAGTCTCCACTAACAGAATAAATATATTTAACAAAGCAAACCATGACTTTATTTTACACAATTTCAGTTCGAGAAATCTTTCATTAAATAACTTCACTGCTGTGATATATAGTTTTGAAATTTTCCATACTAAAATAAAAACTCTGCAATTACATATAAAACGGCAAAATACACTGCAAAGGAAATTAGTCCACTGAAATCATTCTCTTGTTCCACTGTAAACCTTTTATTTTTTTAAATTCCTTTTCTTAAAAAGAACTAAAAAATAGTTTGCATAATTCATCTGTGCTGACACTCCAATAGTGGAAGACAACAGCTGCAGTTTTCAGTAAACTACATTCCCTTTCACAATTGAATTTCAAATTTTTCCAAAATAGGGCACTCTGCTGTAACACTAGTACTTTGGCAGTTTTGATGGTGCAAGCAAACATAATTTACCTTCTTGCAAACCATGTCCAGCTGGTTAAGTGACCATTATTAACATAGGTAGGAACCCTTTACATTGTAGGTTACATACATTGCATTTGTCTGGGACATCATTGATTCATTACTGCATCCAGATTGGTCCCGTTTGGGGAACCAGAGGAGGTTATATGTTTCTGTGGTTCTGACAAAGCGGGAGGAGAAAAGTGCCATGGTCTGTTCAAGGATGGAGAGTCTGACGGAGTTTGGCTAGGAGTATCTTGGGTTTGTAGTTTCCTTTACATTCAACTCACATGGAATCCATTTCCTGACGACTGATAGGTGGACTAAAATGACTACGAGGCAGGAAGTGAGAGTGGTGGACGGGATACGGTAGAAAGGATAAAGGGGTGAAAGGAGACTGAGGGGGGCAGTCGAGTGCTTTAGGCCGCTTGCTCCTATGTGTCAGTACGTGAGTGCGTCCCAAATGCCACCCCTATGCCATATATAGTAGACTACTTTTGACCAGGGTCTCTGGTCATTTGACATGGGCTTCTGGCCAAAAGATATTCCCTATATAGGGAATAGGGTGCCATTTCAGATGTACCCTGTGTCTCCAGGGAGGCAGCAGGATGCTGGGCTGGCAGGCAGAGATGGGCAAGGTGGTCGCCATGGGGGAGGAGGCGTGTCATCACCTACACTCGACAGCCACAGTGTTCTGAGTGGGAGAGGCAGAGGAGGGGCTCATCCCAGTGTCTGACGAGCCGGACGATGTTGACGCTGTGGTGTGGGACACTGGGAGGGAGGAGAGACCAGGTTAGACAGCTGTATCCGTCTTTCATACTCAAGTATTGTGAGCAAAGAAAGAGACCATGGAAACAAAGCAAAACATTACAATGAAAGCTATAGACAATAGTAGGAGAGGGAGACTACGTTCGACAGCTGTATGTATGCCAAAAACAGACTAAGGAAATATTCCAAGTAAAGCATTACAATACAAAGCTATTCAAGCAGTTTGCTCTGGAACATGACGGAGGAACGGAGGAAAAGCCATCCTACCTTCTCTTTCCTTCTTCTTTAACCTCTTCCGCCTCCTGTCTATGGAGGCCACTTCAGACTTGAGTGACATGTAATACTTCCTTATATCCTGTAGTTTGTCTTGTAAGAAGGATATCCTCTCAGCACTTGTCATGCTGTCCAGTTCATCTGCTCAGAGACGCACAAAAGTTCTTATTGTAAAAGGTCGGAACAAATAAAAACAAAAACACACTTTGACCATTCAGCTTTCAAAACCATTTCATTTAGAACACTGAATACAATATTACATTTAAGAATAATCACAAAATTAAGGCTAAAATCCAAACTCCTATGGCCAGTTTCCCAGACACAGATTAAGCCTAGCCATAATTGTTTTTTTTAGTCCACCGATTGGTTTAGTCTGTCTGGGAAACCGGCCCCTGTTGTTAGTCCTCATCCTCAACACCTGAGATCAGTGTGATAAGCTGATTAGGGATAAGTGGTTAGTTCAACTTACTGAGCTGGAAGGTCCACTTGTACGTGCGAGGGGAGGGGAAGGAGGACTGCTTGTCTTTGTGCTTATATTTCTCTAGCTCCTTACTGTTGGGAGAGACCAGCTTCTGGGTTCCTTTAGACATGGAGTGTTTCACTGGAGTCAGCTTACTAGAGGTGTCCATGACAGCCAGGTCCTCACTGTCACTGCTGTGCCCTGTGGTCACACACATTTTAAATACTTTATTTGAATCCACAAATCACATTACTGCCAAGAAGGATTCAAACATTGACACGTTTTTTGGGGGTGAGTTGACAACCTGCCATTAATGGAATTGAACTTACCTGCTCCGTTCTTATCAATTTTGGATGTTGTGCTTGGCCGCTTCTGGTTTCGCTTCTGCTTCTTTGCAGAAGAACTCAAATGGCAGTCCATCAACCTTTTCTGACCTGATCGTGAAAGGGAGAATATTGAGAATTTTTATTTCAGAGGACCAAATCACTGTGCATTTCTCACAAAATGACCATTAACAGGTCTATCATAAATCAGAAAAAAAATTTTAAATGTTTTTTTTATTTTACAAATACCTAAACACAACAATGCTGTAACGTTAGGAGATATGCATGCATCAAATTATTTGCCACAGATCATTGTCTCCATGTTGGAAAAATGGCAGAGAAATGCAAGCGAGTTGTGACAGCAGCGAAACAGCCTGCTCTGCCCCAAGTCAGTACAGTACCGAGTCTACTGCTGCCTGGCTGTGCTTTGGAAGCATGCTGAAGTATGGACTGACTGCTGGGAGCATGTCTACAACTTCATCAGCAAGCTGTCAAACTATCATAACTACATGCCGCTTGTCAGTGCAGTGCCCAACAGCCATAGTTATCTAGCTAAAATTCCATCCCCGTGTCAGTGAAGCTAGCAAGCAGAAGACAAGTTATAACCTAAATCAGCAGATGAAATCACTGGCGACCGATATAAATTGCACATTTCGTGCAGGAATAGATGTAATTATTATTATTTTTTACAACTTTCTCACTGTCTATCAGTATATGCGTCTGTCTGCCCAAGTTTCACAGCAAGTGAGTCATGCACAAGACAGGTCGAAGGACAACGCTCGCAAATTGATTTTTTGGATATTGGTAAGCGGCTGTTTGGACGTTGAGTGCGCATCGTCTCAATGCTCATTGCAGACTCGAGTGGTCGCTATCAAACAACTAAGTGTCCCTTGATAAAAGGGCTTAGGAGTCAAGTGTTGGGTTTGAGATTCAGCCTATGACTGAGGTAGATTGAACTTCATTGTGACCATACGCAATAGGACAATATTCTGCAATTATGAAAAAAATAAAAAATGAAGGCAATTTCAATGTTAAGAAAAATGTGCCCTTTGTCACATCCCTAAGATAGCCTATTATATGCCATTCTTTGTGTGACCCACCTCTGTCCTTGGTGTCCCTCTCCTGTAGTGACATGCTGGAGTTGCTGGAGCTGGTGCTAGCTTCAAAACAGTTTGAGTTGGCCGACTCGTTATCACCAAGCCCCTCCTGAGACTCCCCGGCTACACTGTCCACCTCGATGGGGACGTCGCTCTCACTCTTGGTGCTGTGAGACTCATCAGGGCTGGGGGCAGAGGTGTGGGAGAAGACCCGTGGAGGAGCAGCGCCCCCCGAGGACAGAGGAGGGTTGTTGTGGGTCTGGTGGGAGGAGGCATTGGACGGAGGCGGAGCATGGACCTTCCCTTGACTCATCATCATTAGGAGGTCTTCTGCTAAGGTCTTGTCCTTCTCATCCAGGTCGTCCAGATCCACTTCGTGACAGACCAGCGCCTCAGGGCCGATCTGGGGCATCACCTCCTCCTCGACCCCCGAGGCTAGCTGCTCCGACCTGGGTCGACCTCCTGCTACACCTCCCTCTCCTAGACTTTGACACTGCACCTCCGGAGTGAAGGCAGGCATCTCTGTTTTACCCTTTGCTGGCGTCAGGCGCTCCTCGCCTCTCTGTCCCCCCACCTCCAGCCTCCACTCTGGCGAGTCAGCGGGCCGCCTGGCTGGCGAGTCAGCGGGCCGCCTGACTGGCGACGCCATCTTGGTCGTCTCTTCCCTCCTGTCCAGACGCACCTTCTTGTCCGGCGTCCTCTGCTCAGTGGCTTTACGCTTGGCCACACCTCGCTCCTCCCTGCAGATCTCCTCCTCCGTAGCTGAGTCTGTGTCAGAGTCCATGGTGGGAAGGTCAGGGATGCTGGGAATGTGCTCAGCTGGGAGACAATGAAGGACCACCATGGGCTCATCCTGCCTGTTCAGGGTGCGCGGGCAGGGAGACGACTCGGTCTCAGTGTTGTTGGGAGTGGTGATGGTGGTTTTGGTGGGCGTTTCAGAGCCAGTGTCATTGTTGGGGTTCCTCTCTGGCTCGCGAACGTTACTTCTACGTGCTGCTTTAGACCTGGGGGATTTCGGGGTGGGGGGGTCCTCCTCCTTAGTTCTGTCGGGTTCAGGGGTCATGGGGGGCACCTGGGGCTGCTCCTCAGCCTTCTCCGGCTCCCTCCTCTCAGGGAGCGTGTCCTCCTGCTGCTCCTTCTCCTGAGGGCTGCTGGGGGGCTGATCCTGGGCTGCGACCTGGGCTGCAGCGGCGGCTGCTGCCTCTGCTCTTCCTCTCTCCACCCTCCGGTCCTCCTCCTCCTCCTGCTTACGGGCTGTGGCGGGGTCCGTCCTCTCCGCCCACGCAGGCTTCTTCTCAGGAGAATCCTCTGACTCACTGTCCTCTGACGAGTTCCCCGATTCTTCTACCAGAAGTAGAGAGGGGGGGTCATCAAGGGTTAGCTTGCATCCATCAAAAGTCCATGCTTCAACCCTTAAAATAACAATTACTTCCCAAACACAGAGGGGCAGTTTCCCCAGACAGATTAATTGTAGTCCTGGACTCAAAATCAATCTCCACTGTAAAGGGCTTCATAGTCCAGGACTAAGTTTAAATCGGTGTCTGGTAAAACCAGCCTCACATGGCCAGAAACGCCCTCTAATCATTCTTAGATGTGGACTATCATAGTTATCCTAATTAAACTAGTGACTATACTGCATCTAGAGGCATGTTGACCTACCATTGGAGGTAGAATCCCTGTCCGAGTCATACATCCCAGAGGTTGTTCTGGTGCGTCGGCGAGGGTTACCTGTTTACACAGACCGACAGACAAATCAAATCAATAGAGCTGTCATGATTCACTATTCTACATGACAGACAACGATATCAGTTCTATATAATAATACATTTCGGTCTGAACATTGTATAAGATTGCAGCCTGCTGAACGAGCCCCACGGTCTTACCCTCTCCATAATACTGATGATCGGTGCAGATCAGATCTCTTACCCTCTCCGTTGGGCAGGGCTGATACATCAGATTTGCTCTTGCTGCTGGAGCCCTCCTCACTGCTGGGGGTCTTGGAGACGCTGCGGTTGGCGCTGGCGGAGGTGGTTCTAAGAAGAGGGCGACCTCGCTTCAAGCCACACAGCTTCCCCTGCTTGTCATCCTCCTTCTCGCCTTCCTCTTTATTCTTCACTTTCTTTTTCTGTTTCTTTTTTGTTCCGCCCTTGTCGACAGGCCAGATTATCCGGTCTGCTTTGACCCACTCATCATACCTAGAGGGGAAATTAAGCCATTAACCCTACTCATCTCTCAGATTATACACATATTTTTTTTATTTAACTAGGCAAGTCAGTTAAGAACAAATTCTTATTTTCAATGACGGCCTAGGAACAGTGGGTTAACTGCCTGTTCAGGGGCAGAACGACAGATTTGTACCTTGTCAGCTCGGAGGTTTGAACTTGCAACCTTCCGGTTACTAGTCCAACGCTCTAACCACATACAATAAACATACTAGCAAAATATTACATTGAAAGTCAGTCACTTCAAAAACAGATAAAGGTGGAAAAGTAATACTGAAAATACTGCCGTGATCAAGACAGCGAATCATAAAATCCCTATAAACTCTTTCAGGTGGGTGAAAATGGAGGTATGTGTCCGTGGGTTACCTGACGTTCCAGCCGTAGTAGTGAACTAGGTAGAGGACATCTCCTCCATCATCGTTCTCTGCCTTCTTGATGTTGGCCTCGTAGATCTTTTGGGTCTTCCCTCGACCGTATTTTACCTTCACCTTAGTCCCTGTTACGGAGTCTTCAGAGTCTTCGTCCTCACCTCTGTCCCCCCCACACACACACACAGTTAAAGGCTGTCCCTGAGAGCCTTCAAATCTTACGGTGCACAGTCACAAAAATAAAGCTATCTAACATCCAAAAGCAGGTTATTAAAACACTGCCAATACTATGGTGTATTAACTAGGAACCCAACGGAGGGATTAAACTGAACTTTTGAAACTTTGTTGCAAAAGGTTTTCAGCTGCATAACATTCTGCTACAGTTTTCTACAACGTGCACTAATGAATGCACACCTACTTCAAAGTTTGTTCAACATAAATGGAGCAGCTGAGCTGACCTCTGTCTACAAAGATGCAAAAGCCCAGGGTTCTGATGGAAAGGAGTAGAACACATTGCTTTACCCTGATAGTGCAACTAAGTAGCTTGGCGTATGCAGAAATTGCTCCGCCATTTCCTGGTTGCTAAAACTTAGTTCACCTAATTTCAGTTTATTACAAAATAAGCTAGTATAGTGTAGAGCAGGTATTCCCAAACTGGGGTATATACACGCAATGCCGTCGGGGGTACGCAAAATAAATGTGATTCACATTTTAATTAAAATAAAAATCATTTTTTCCCCCTTCACCTTTTCAAACAGTCAATTTATATTTTCCAATGGGGCTATACATTTGGGTGAGGTTTTTCCTCTCCCCCCCTCGCCTGTGTAGGCTCGTTTCAATGCCAAAATAAAATTAAACCATCTAGTGTTAAGCTAAACAACACAATATTAAATATAGGTAGCCTAGTGAAATAATTAACATCCAATCACATTAACCTCCACAAATTCCACTAACGTTCCGTATGTAGCTGCTGCTCATGTTGGTATCTGTACATATGGCGCAAAAGCCATGACAGGGGAGTGGTAACGCACGTGCAAGCAGTTGCTCCCGATGCCACTTGGGTACACTGCAGCATCCACCGAGAGGCTCTTGCTGCCAAGGGAATGCCTGACAGCTTGAAAGACGTTTTGGACGCTACAGTGAAAATGGTTAACTTTGTTAAAGCAAGGCCCCTGAACTCTCGTGTATTTTCTGCACTATGCAATGATATGGGCAGCGACCATGTAACGCTTTTACAACATACAGAAGAAGTGTGCTGGTTATCAAGGGGCAAAGTATTGACACGTTTTTTATTTTTAAATTGAGAAACGAGCTTAAAGTTCTTTACTGACCATAATATTCACTTGTCTGACCGCTTGCATGATGACGAGTTTCTCACACGACTGGCGTATCTGAGTGATGTTTATTCCCCTCACCCTGAATGATCTGAATCTAGGATTACAGGGACTCCCCAGCTATGGTCAATGTGTGGGACAAAATTGAGGCTATGCTTTAAGAAGTTGGAGCTCTTCTCTGTCTGCATTAACAAGGACAACACACAGGTCTTTCCATCATTGTATGATTTTTTTGTGTGCAAATTAACTCAAGCTTACAGACAAAGTCAAATGTGATATAGCGATGCACCTGAGTGATTTGGGTGCGCAATTACACAGGTACTTTCCCGAAACGGATTACACAAACTGGATTCGTTATCTCTTTCATGCCCTGCCTCCAGCCCACTTACTGATATCTGAACAAGAGAGCCTCATCGAAATTGCAACAAGCGGTTCTGTGAAAATTGTATTTAATCTGAAGCTACTGCCAGATTTCTGGATTGGGCTGCGCTCACGAGTATCCTGCCTTGGCAAATCGCACTGTGAAGACACTGATACCCTTGAAAACACGTACCTATGTGAGAGTGGATTCTCGCCCCTCGCGAGCATGAAAACTAAATACAGGCAGACTGTGTGGGAAATAATTTAAAAGACCCTCTCCAATACAACCAAACATTGCAGAGTTTGGTGTGCTTGAAAGGATGCACATTTCTCATTAACCTGTGGTGAGTTATTCACAATTTGATGAACAAATAAGGTTTAATATGTAAGATGGTTAAATAAAGAGCAAAATGATTTATTATTATTATTATTATTATTATTATTTGTGCCCTGGTCCTATGAGAGCTCTATGTCACTTCCCACGAGCCGGTTTGTGACAAAAACTCATTCTTATGTTTAAATAATGTATTGTATAGTGTGTGTGTGTGGCAGGCTTACAATGATGGCAAAAAACAACATTTGGACTATAAAAAGTTTTGGAAACCACTGGTGTAGCGAATCATTGTACCATCTAAACTGCTGTGAAATATATTTTGCATAACAGAAATATTTTTTTAGCTGTGATGCTGGTGTACAATACTGAAGACTTAAGTTGGCGCCCCCCTTGGGTTCGTGCCTGGGGGAGGTCTTCATGGGCTATACTCTGCCTTGTCTCAGGATAGTAGGTTGGTGGTTGAAGATATCCCTCTAGTGGTGTGGGGGCTGTGTATTTGGCAAAGTGGGTGGGGTTATATCCTGCCTGTTTGGCCCTGTCTGGGGGTATTGTCGGACAGGGCCACAGTGTCGCCCGACCCCTCTTGTCTCAGCCTCCAGTATTTATGTTGCAACAGTTTGTGTCTCGGGGGGCTAGGGTCAGTCTGTTATATCTGGAGTATTTCTCCTGTCTTATCTGGTGTTCTGTGTCAATTTAAGTATGCTCACTCTCTCTCTCCCTGAGCCCTAGGACTATGCCTCAGGACTACCTGGCCTGATGATTCCTTGCTGTCCCCAGTCCACCTGGTCATGCTGCTGCTCCAGTTTCAACTGTTCTGCCTGGGGTTATGGAACCCTGATCTGTTCACCGGACGTGCCATCTTGTCCCAGACCTGCTGTTTTGGACTCTCTCTCTACCGTACCTGCTGTCTCTAACTCTGAATGATTGGCTATGAAAAGCCAACTGACATTTGGTGCTGACCAGTTGCACCCTCTACAACCACTGTGATTATTATTATTATTTGACCCTGCTGGTCATCTATGAACATTTGAACATCTTGGCCATGTTCTGATATAATCTCCACCCGGCACAGTCAGAAGAGGACTGGCCAGCCCTCAGAGCCTGGTTCCTCTCTAGGTTTCCTCCTAGGTTCTGGCCTTTCTAGGGAGTTTTTCCTAGCCACCATGCTTCTACATCTGCATTGCTTGCAGTTTCGGGTTTTAGGCTGGGTTTCTGTACAGCACTTTGAGATATCAGCTGATGTAAGAAGGGCATTATATAAAAACAAATGATTGATGAACATGAAGCATAGAAATAGCACACATAGAACAGGTCTACCACTTCTTAGACTTGCTTTCAAGTAGAATGGTAGAAATGTGAGTTATAGATCTATGTGAAATTGGTCAGGTCCCCCAGAAAGTTACACATTGCCACTTTAAGGGTTTTCTATAGACCCCCTTTCCGTGATCTAACAAGAGTCCTAAAAAAAATACCCTTGGGCTCACTGTAGAGCAATCCGAACAAGGGCCTCAAACTCAGTGAAGAAGCTCTTCAGTCAGTACTACAAGCACTACTCCAATTTCACAATAGAAATGGGTCATATTCATTAGTTCACACAGTAGCAAACCGTTTTACAACAAAGATGTGAGTTTCTTATTGGACAAGTTCAGATAATCCCTCCCCATTTCGGTCAGTTTGCTTCCTAGTAAATATGACCATTAGCTCTGCACGTTACAGCAACAACAAAACATCTGCAGCACTGCCATCCAATAGGAAACCAACCCTGAAACATGACATCACAAGACTTCAGCAAGTATGTGAAACCACACTGATTGTAATCACATTCCTCCTGTTTGTGTGTTACACAATTCATGACATTCTAGTCGGTTCAATGGCCACATCCTGACAAGTACAAAATAGAGGAACTTGAGAAGATGAACATTTGGCATCTAATAGACTTGATGCCCTGAGGTGACATTTAATTATTACATAATCTTAAACATTCCATGAATTCTATCACCATTTATTTTACACTGATAGTTCATTAACATTCAACTGTACCTTTCTCCGACTCTCCTCTCGCTGTCTTCCTCATCCTCCAACTCCTCCTCGTCCTCAGACTCTTTATCGGACTCCTCCAGGCGTCGGCTGCGTCTGTTCCCCGGGGTGTCCCCTCCATCTGACCTGCTGTCGTCTCTCGGACCTCCAGTCTCCTCTCCGCTGGTCTCCCCCACACCACTCTGCTCCTCCTTCTCTTTGATCTTCTCCAGCTTTGAGGGCTCCTTCACCTCAGCTTTGACCGGGGTCACAGTGCACCGTCTCCTCCCCTGAGATAAAGAAGAAAGTAAAGTGATTAGTGTCTGGAGAGGAGGAACCCTAGGCTGCCTGCAGCAAAACTACCTACAGCTCCGTCTCAAATGTATTTCCTCTATTCCTCGCATCCTCCCTCCGGCTCCTTCTCAAAACGCATTGAAAGAAGATCCGAGGGAAGGAACAGTAGAAAGCCATCTCAATGAAAGAGAACCTACCCTGGTCACACTGACTGACCATGAAACTAAACAGGATTTCAATCTAACAGAGTCCAAAATTGAATTGTCTTCAGTGTCATGTACAAATTACGACCAAAAAAAACCCAACTCTTACTAACCCTGGGAGAAGAGACATCTTTGTCGCTCTCGCTCCCCGACTCTGCCGCCTCCTCCTGGGCAGGCTTGTCCTCCATGGCCGCAGCAGACTCAGTTTTGACGGATGGTGTTGGGCCCTGGCACTCCTTCACCTCAGGGATTTGGGCGGCCTTCTCTTCTGTCTGGGACTGGGAAGCTGGCGGATCCTCGCTGTGGTGGATGGTCCTGAAGACGATGCAGGCTGAGCGACAGTACTCCTCGAAGCCATACAGGTACCTACACACAATGTATTAGCACTCCCTCAAGCACAGTAGACATCACTCACAACACTTTGAAACAATCTTGGTGCATAAAAACAGAAATCAATCAAATCTATTTATAAATACTTTTTTACAGCAACATATTTCACAAGTGCTTTACAGTAATCTGGCCTAAAATACAGTTTGAAGCACAGAAAATGACTCAACAGCTTCAAAAGAAAGAACCAGCTGGTAAATAGAATTTGTAAGTCTGAGTGAAGTGATCAAACACCTACTTTCTATAGGCAGTCTTCACATTGTAGGAGGCAGCAGAGTTTAGGACGGGAATGCCAAGGTCTATGTAGATTTGTTTCCACACAGATCCACTTTCAATCTGCAAAAAAACACCATCACAATAACCATTCATGTAGGCTACTCTATATCAAAAATATATTCAACAAAAGAAAGAGAGGTACTGAGACAAAACGCTACCAACATCACTTGATCGAGCGAGTCCAAATTGTTAAGTCGTTTTTGCAGGTCTGTTTTCTTTGCTCTCATAGCAGCCGACGTGCAAAACACCAGCCAGACAGACACCCCTTGACCTTGACAGTCCACTAAAAAGCTACACGCTGCAATTTTGCTTACAGAGGTGCAGGAGAGGCAAGGCAAAGCTGGAGAGAACAGGTTGTTCACATTAGACGACGAGACCAGCCAGTCTGCCTGCCGCTGCAGTGAAGAGGACTCAGAAGAGGGAGGGAGAGCAAGCTGTAGAGATGATGCACTCACTTTGTCACAGCCCCCCTGGTGGTAGACTAGCCTGAAGAGCTTGAAGAGGTTCAGATCCTTGTAGCCGAGCACAGGAGGCTTGTTAATTGGCGTCCCTGAGGAGGAAAGGATGAGAAGAGCAGAGTGACGTTACACAGAGGAAAAGTAGCCCATTTTAGGGCATTGAAAAATCACAGGAGAATCCTTTTTATTTCATGGGTTGTCGTTGAATGAGTGATTAGATGTATTGGGTTACAAAGACCTACAGAGAAATCAAATGAAAGATGGATGGGGAATTCAGAGCCAGGACAGGTAGTGTGTGCATGCAGTAAATTTGTGTGTGTAGTAAGTCATATGAAAGTTCGCCAATTATTTCCCATTATCCCTGACGTGTGCACCTATTCACTCTCTCAAGGATGTAAAAGCACTGGATTGGTGTGGAGAGTGTCCACCATATTTCTTACATCAATCCAATGGTTTCAAACTCTTGTGGGTAAGTGAGTGAGGTAATGCACAATTCAGGGCTGCATCCCAAAATGGTACCCTATTCCCTATATAGTCCCTGGTCAAAAGTAGGGCACTATATAGGGAATAGGATGCAATTTGGACGTAGACAGGCTAGAAGATAAATGGGACAGGTCTGAAGGCTCACCTCGATCCTCCATGAACTTATACAGCTGCTGCAGGAAGTGATCCCTCTCCTCTGGGTCCGCCTCATCCTCAGGCTGCAGGAAATATACACCTTGGTTATATAGGCAAATTAGACATGAACTGACAATTACTTATAATAGCCATTATCCTTCATTGAGTGTGCTGCTAATTTGACACGGTCTCGACAAAAACACACTTGAGTCAAATATCAACGCAACTAACCTGGTAAAAAGGTAACTTTTTTTTATTTTTTATGATAAAGACAAAAACCATTGTCAGAATCTCTACTGACTAGTCTAGCAGAGTACACAAGGTGACATGCAAGCAGTCAGTCTTGACATAACTAATACATTCCCGTAGCAGTAGCAATGCTACTAGAGCAGAGGAAGATTTCATGTATGCCAAGGCCAGTAGTGCTGAGATTATTTTGAGCTCATGCTTCGCCTCTGAAGTCGTTGCACATTCTGTTATTTGTCAAGCAAAGTCACTTGGGCAAAACAACTTAGTGTGGGTTAAATTCAAGGACAGATGTAATGGTTAAATATATTTAACACTCACTCACTTAAATGGGTAATCCGATAGCCAAGAGAAACATGTCATCATAACGTCCGATGAATCATATTGTACGGCGTGTTACCTATTCACAGCATCCAGGACCATAGATATGGCTCCCTATGTAGTCCCTTCATAAAGTATTCAGACCCCTGGACTCTCTCCACATTTTCTTACGTTACAGACTTAATCTTAAATGAAAAAAAGATAATATTCAAAAGTCCTAAGAAATCTACACACAATACCCCATAATTACAAAGCGAAAACAGGTTTTTTCTAAATTTTTGCAAAATCCAAGCAATGAGGTCGAAGGAATTGTCCGTAGAGCACCGAGACAGGATTGTGTCAAGGCTCAGATCTAGGGAAGGGTACCAAAATATTTCTGCAGCATTGAAGGTTCCCGAAAACAGTGGCCTCTATCATTCATAAATGGAAGAAGTTTGGAACCACCAAGACTCTTCCTAGAGCTGGCCACCCCTCCAAACTGAGCAATTGTGGGAGAAGAGACTTGGTCGGGTATGTGACCAAGAACCCGATGGTCAATGACAGAGCTCTAGAATCCAGAAGGACAACCATCTCTGCAGCACTCCACCAATCAGGCCTTTATGTTAGAGTGGCCAGACGGAATCCACTCCTCAGCATAAGGCACATGGACAGTCCACTTGGAGTTTGCCAAAAGGCACCTAAGGAATCTGACCATGAGAAACAAGATTCTCTGGTCTGATGAAACCAACATTGAACTCTTTGGCCTGAATGCCAAGCGTCACATCTGGAGGTAACCTGGCACCGGTGAAGCATGGGGGTGGTGGCATGCTGTGGGGATGGTTTTCAGCGGCAGGATCTAGGAGACTAGTCAGGATCGAGGCAAAGATGAACGGAGCAAAGTACAAAGAGATCCTTGATGAAAACCTGCTCCAGAGTGCTCAGGACATCAGACTGGGCCGAATGTTCACCTTCCAACAGGACAACGACCCTAATCACACAGCCAAGACAACGCAGGAGTGGTTTCAGGACAAGTCTCTGAATGTCCTAGAGTGGCCCAGCCAGAGCCCGGACTTGAACCCGCTCAAACATCTCTGGAGAGACCTGAAAATAGCTGTGCAGCGACGCTCCCCATCCAACCTGACACAGTTTAAGAGGATCAGCAGAGAAGAATAGGAGAAACTTCCCAAATGCTACAAGCTTGGCACATCTGTGTCATACCCAAGAAGACTCGAGGCTGTAATCGCTGCCAAAGGTGTTTCAACAAAGTACTGAGTAAAGGGTCTGAATACTTATGTAAATGTGATATTTTAGTTTTTTTAATTTCTAAAAAACAGTTTTTGCTTTGTCATTATGGGGTATCGTGTGTAGATTGATGAGGGGAAAAAATTATAATCCATACAAAATGTGGAAAAAGTTGAGGTCTGAATACTTTCCTGAATGCACTGTACATATCTTACTAAACAGATACGGTCACAGTACACTGAAGTCTAAAATGGAGGAACTAGAAAGGAAAATCAACATGCCATTGTAATCTATGTAGGCTGTGATATGTAATGTGTGAATTATACCTTGACTGACAAAGCGCCCCAGACACAAGCAAATACACAGTGAAGTGAACCAATTTCACCCATGAGAAGCAAAGCCTTTATGACAAGCAGCAGAGGTAGAAAGAACTCGAGTCAGGAGCCTCCACTGGCCCTCAGCCAATCCCCACAGTCCCTCTCTAAAACGATAGGAAGTAGCTGCCAGTTGCTATGGGAACAGTGTCTGAAACCACACGAATGGCCATTTGTCCCAAACTCTGGGAGCAGAAAGAACCATTGTTGTTCCGGAGGAAGGGGCTTTCCCACACACTGGGACTAAGTCCCAAATGGCACCCTATTCCCTATGGGCCCTGGTCAAAAGTAGTACACTAAGAGGGAATAGGGTGCCATTTGGGACACACCCAGGGTCTATTGAGAGTCTGGCTCAATCAAGGTGGCTCAGTAGCCACAAGATGTCAGAAAGGGAATGCAATGAATGCATGGTGCCAAGCCAACTTCATTCTCAGAGCAGGTGAGGTCACTACAATACACAGCTGGGTTTACATTACTGAGAGCCGGCCCTCAGATAAAGCTTATCACGACAAAATGAATATGCAGCAAAGAGAGGGATAAATTCCTTTCCCTCTCCATAAATGTGTAGCTATTCAAGCAGGTTGTAGTGGTCATTGTTAGTAGAGTATAACACAGGTCAGTAAACAGTCAACACTGGATAAGCTACTGCCTTGTCAAAACTGATAGAAAGACTTCATTTCTGAATATATAAAGGCTCTGGCCTAATCTGCATCTAAAAGGAAAGTGACTTACGTGTAGTCTTAAAATATCCCTCCAGACTAAAACAGTGTTCTTCTTACCTCATCATTGGCATCTTCCTTCTCCTCCTCCTCCTCCTCCTCCTTCTCCTCCTCCTCCTCCTCCTCATCGTCGTCGTCACTCTCCTTTCCTTCTGTGTCCTCCTCGTCACTGCTGGAGGATTCTAAAATCTCACTCATGTCCATCTTCCAACTGTCAGGAACTACCTTGGTCTTGAGGAAATGCACTGCCCCATCCAACCCTGAGAGTAGCCAGAAAAAGGGTACTTTCACACATAGTTCAAATCAGACTTAGATTATGTTACATTGTTGTCGTCCGTCTCCCCCCCCCATCTGGTCCAGTCGGTTTCACATTGCTAAATGTCCAAACAAAACCACGAGTTCATGCAAGTAATTTGTTTCTTGGAGAAAATCAAGTTCAATCCGTCTATGATTACCAAGAAGCATAACTTGTCGCAACCTTCATATTACTTTCGCTTTGGTCTTCCAACAACATTCGGGAGGGAACAGCCACAATAACTGGGATGTGAATAGCCTATATCCCCGGTATAGCCTGGATGCGATCACAAAATGCGCTGCTACTCACAGAATGTTTCAGAGATAAAGTAATGGTACTACACGCATTTTATCAAATGCACGCAGTCAAACAACCAATAATACTCCTTGGTTATTTTCCTGTTTGGTTTGGACTGCGTTCTCACCTGCAGCGAACCACACCACGGTAAGAATGGTATCGGACTGAGACCACCTTTTTTGAGCGAACCACGGTGAGTTGTTTAGTGTGCATAGTATTCACACCAGTCCCAACGAACTGAACTAAGGGTGGGAAATGCGCCAGAGTTTGGAAAAACCACGCCGAACCAATTTGGTGAAAGACCCCTAAGTAAAGAGTTAGGCCTAGAGGTCAATTACATCTCAATTCAGTTGAACATAATACCATTCATTTTTTGAACTTACTGGAAGTGTTGAGCTCCCTAGGTGAGCCAGCCTTACCTTTCCTCGGTGAGAACTCAGCTTTAGAGATGCTGTCCATGTTCACTTCATGGATCTCCTTTCTTGCCACAGTGTGACTGAAAAACAACAAACATCTAAATGTGCATTCAGATGTAAAAAAATTTAAGTACCAATTCTGAGAAGACGTCAACAGCAATTTACATTATACATGTGTATTTACATTGCATGGCAGGGCAAACATATACCAAGACATGTTTGTAAATTAACTGGGAATTCTTGAAAACTGTATGATGTAAAAGTAGGATGCACAACGCTTACAATTTGGAGTCTGCAAATGATCTGACTAAACATTGGTCCTTCTTGACTGTCAAGTCATCATTGCAGCTGGGTGATATCACCTAGACAGAAACAATAAAGAACAGCTAGGAACAATCATACAACAAGGGCCAAAGGTCTAGGAGGGTTTTTGACCATTTGCTTTCAGTTTCACAAGGAGTCGTTTTTCAGGTGGTTGTATGAACAGAACTAACATCTCCATGACACTTCTCAATTAGCAGGTAGGACAAGTGTAGCTGAATGTGAAAGATTGAAACTTCCCTGATCTGCATAACTCTAACTTGTCAATGGCTGCTAAGGTCAAGGGCCATTTAATTATACCATACATATTGAGAGCAAGAGAGAAAGAGAGCAGGACAGAAAGTGAACGAGAGCAGAGAAAGAAACAGCATGTGTAACTGGGGCTGTGCAGGTTGTGACTCACCAGGGCCAGGTACCAGGATGTCCGCTCTGTCCCAGTCTGAACACTGGCCACTTTACCCATCAGGTCATCGTTTAGCCTCCTCCTGTCCTCATTGTCATCTTCACTGGAAGACGACTCCTTATCATCGTCCGCACTGAGGAGTTGAACAATAGGACTCCCCATCAGAACAGAATCGTTACAGGTCAGAAGCTATAATCCGTCTCCGTCAAAAGCTTCTACAGAGCTCTATAGAAGCTCAACGCTGTATCAATCACAAAGGCCTATATGGGCCTATATATCATGCTATGTTGTTGTATATAAATGACCATGTCTGAATGTATGCAGGCAGAGCATTTAAAGAAGCATGCTTGCTATAGATTAAAATCATACTGGTAAATGTAAGAGTTAATGCTTGTTAAGTCATAAAACTGTATCTAAAGCAAAGAACGGTGTGGTTCCCTATAGCCAAAAGTAAAAGAATGGTCAACTTACTGAGCCTGAGATGACCTCCTCCCTCCGCGGTTTCCCTTCTTCCCGATGACGGGGGTGCCAAAGTGCTCTGGGTTGGTTAGGGGCAGTTGGTCCAATGTCTAGATGTGAGGGAGTGATGAAAGGAGGGGGCTTAATCAATGTGTTAACGTGTAACATAACAGAGGCCAGCAAATAAAATGGCTAAGAAAAGAGTCAGGTCAGAATACTAGTCCCTTTACCTCGCTCTCAGCAAAATGTCTTTCTCCCTTCAGACACAGTGACGTCCTGCGGAGTGTCTTCTCATCCCCATCGTCAAACACTGGAACACATGAAAAACAACACCCCTTGCAAAAGTTTAAAAAACTGCACCCCTTGCAAAAGTCACACCAAAATATGAGACTTCCTAAGGACTTCATAAAGACAAATAGTTATTAACCATTAGGCAAGTTGAGAGAAAAAGGGGGAAATGCAACCAACAAAGACATACAGCTACCCATTAATTAACTGAAGAGCAGGCATTGTATATTAGTTTGGGTGTTGTTGCTGTACTTGCCCACTGTGTACCAACTGGCGTCTGTGAGTTTGTTGATGGTTGCCTCACTGCAGATCCCCTCTGCACTCTTCACCTCCACTGTGGAGCCCACCTGCAAAAGAAAACAAAGGGATGAGACAGACCTCCTCATACATTCTGCTCTTTTACTCCCATTTCAACAAGAACTCAAAACTGCAAAAGTTAAGAGACTTCCCCCAAATAAAGAACAACGTGCCTGAGCAGAGTGAAAGCCTATCAAATATGTTCAAACAATGAAAAGGGAACCACAGGGCTTCGAAAACACCAGGAAAGAAAAACTAAGGCCATTTTGAACCGTCGGGGAACCATTGATGCTTACAATTGTTGAAAAACGGGTGATCAGTGTGCTTGGCCAGGGCATTAGTCATATGACCATTACAATTAGGCAATATACATAAGCTTTACGTCAACAATACCCAATATGTACACAACTGTCCCTGTTCTATATACTACTGTCACAAGCACAGCACCATTGTTGTATCCGACAGATCAGATCTTAGAATTATGTGATTAACAGATTATTTATTCTGAGAACCAAAAGGACACCGAGGGCCTAACTAATATTTTCCTTATCTTCCTGTGACAAGTTTGGTGGTGCCAGTTAGTTCCAACTTACCCTTAACGGTCCTTTCACTTGATCATCTTGAACAACTTGCGAGGTGGTGTCTCCTTTGACCATCACCTAGGGAGAGAGACAAAGAAATAGAATGAATGACATAAGAAGTTCAGTCAAGGTGAAATAATTCAGTTGTGTAACAGACAAAACTCTTCCCTTCCTGATCTGTCCCCAATGGACTTTAGATTAACTCATGTATTCAGGGGCTACACATGGCAGTGCTTGAGGACAACGATACAGTAGTAGGTTTGTGCTTATAGTATAACCAGGGAATGGTGCAAACTCACTGTTTCCTCATTGTTCACATCAGTTATTTATTTAACTAGGCAAGTCAGTTAAGAACAAATTCTTATTTCAAATGACAGCCTACGTTTAATGTGGAGAAAGTTCAATGGGGCTACCTACCATGCCCCATGAAACAATCAGTCAAGGGAACTCTGACAATCATAATGGAAGTGGCAAAGGAGAATAATGGAGAAGAGAGGAGGTCAGGTCACAATGTTGCTACCTGGTGATTGGTGGGGGATCATCTGGTCTTGAAACAATAACCATCATCAACTAGAAGCAGGTTCACCAGTTCACTAACTCCACATTTTCACAATGGGTTTTGAATACAGAACTTAAATTCCTAGTCCTATCCATAGCTCAAAAACATACAAAACAAGAGTTGGCTAATCGAATGTCCAAGCATTATCAGTCCCTATTTAATGTACATTCATGTGTATTACCAAATGTTAAAGCCAACAGATTAGGTTAGTAATTGAATAAAAACTGCCTGCTGATTAACAGCAGAATATCCAAACATTCCAGTATTGCCTGTGTTTATTGTTGCGTTATGATTATGTCATTACTAAATTAACTTTTTTTGAGTGTGTACCTGGTACTATGTAGGCTGTTACAGACTTCCTAATGCTTTATAAAACAAACTGAGGAAAACTGTTCATAGAACAAGTCTCTACTTGAAAGATGCCACTGGCAGACACTAATATCTAGATACGAGAGAAGGGGGGGGTTCTTTTGCAGCAAAACTGTCACCCGAAACTGGACAATCAGCTTGTCTATATAAACAACATATTGTTATAATATGTGGACATCAACATTTACTGACATAATGGACCATTCCACTTACTACCTTGTTTGATTACAGTGTCATTGTCCCAAATGACACACTACCTATATAATGCACTACTTTTGACCACAACCCTATGGGTCCTGGTCAGAAGTAGTGCACTATAAAAGGTAATAGGCTGCCATTGGGGTGGAGCCATTGTTGTGTGGTGCTCTTACCTTAACCTTCACCATCCGTTTAACAGTCTTGATTTTTGCCTCACAGAAGGCACCTCTGTATTTGGCACTGACCTCCGTCCCAACGGTCAGATAGGCAGGCTCGTTTGCTGCCTGTGAGAAAAACAGATGCGCCATAACATGCACCATTGTACTTACTTCGGAACAAAACAGTTCGGCCACTATTAAATTAAATGTCCATGAAGCATGAACTTGTAACACCCATCATATGCCACATAAACATGAAGTTACATTTGCATTTTTCCTCTAAATATCTTGTTCAGGAAGAGGTGGTGGTGATGCCTAGATTAAAACGTGAGAACATTTAAATGAATTGTGAAACATTATATGCCTGACATTCTGACATATTCAAGTTGACATGTTGTTGCCAACCATATACAGTTGACCCTGTCTCTTTGCAAGCCAAGTGAAAGAGGCGTCGGCTTCACTCCTGTTTTCAACTGAGGTTAGCAAAGTGACTTACCTTCATCGTAGACTATTTGAGGGAGTCCAGCTCGATTGGTTTTGATTGCTGTAAAACAATATAGTAATAGCAGATTATTAAAGACTTGTCAGAATAGCTATAAACTGGAACAAATTAATAAATATACTAGCTAACAAACTAGCTAGCTACTTAACGCATTCTTTTCAAGCTCGATGCAGCCGCCCCCTCCCTCCAGATGTACAAAAATGTGTAGCTAGCTAGTTTTCACTGTATGCGGATTGTTAAAGTAGACCTCAAATAATTAGTCGAAAGCTTTTTTTTTAAAGAGGACGTTGCACATAGACAAGAAGAATAATGCGTGTTTCTTCCCGCTTGCCTCGCAATCTGACTGTGTGTGTCACGTCGCCATCATAGCTCGCCGTGCTGCACCATGTCAGGCTGGTGGTTCATTCCAAACTGCTTGAAATAACGTTACAATGAACATCTGTCTCTAAAATGTGTGCCACACAGTCATCTTAAACAAGGTTGTTTCAGTAAAACAGAATATATAAAAAAAATATCGGCAGTCTTTGTGAAAATAAGGAAAGACAGAATATTTCCCTCAACTCGGGAGGTAAATTTAGCTACCTAGCTAACTTCACCATACTAAGGTTAGCTAGCTAAGAACAGTTTATCGATATGGCGATTTAAACCGCCTTGCTAGTCATTGAGTTTGTCAGTTAGCTAGTTCCGGCATAACATTTCAAACGGTGGTTCTCTTTCGGATAAACGAGAAGCAGGTAGTTCACGACGATAAAACAAAAAGTATCATGACAACAATTATTTATTTATTATACAGTTTCACAAAAGGCGCATACATTTCTTCACTGCAAAAACAAGCCGACTGGTCACTGCCATTCAATTCCTTACGGTCTAATCTTGCAAGACAAAAATAAAGAGACATTGAGCTAAGTGTCGTCCGTATTTAACAAAACGGGTGTCACCTTGATCTAAATAGCTTGAACTGTTTGTAATTCATTTGAGAGGAATATTAGCTAGTATTTTTTTTATACTTACTGCAACGACCCGACTGCTCACCACTTGCTAGAGTTGCAAAGCAATACACGAAGAATAAGCTTGAGCCGAGGATGTGTTTCTCGAAATCAGATTGGCTGCCATGACAGTCGTGGTCAAATCGCAGAAATGTGATTGGTCAACACATGCTTCAAATGCTATAGGACATAACTAATCTGTATTGATGGTTGGTAGAGATGAAATCGGCTCTTTGAGGGAAAAGTTGCCATTGGTCCTCATATACTTGGCTTTTTAATCCTCCAGAACACCCCACTATGGAAATATGATTGGCTTTACCTATCTCTACCCAAGCCTTTCACTGGTTAGACATATTTTACAATGGACCGCCTATTTTCGACACTGGCTGGAAGCTTCCTTGTCACTCCTAAGGATGGAAATGGACTGTATGTGAAAACACGTGCCATTTCTACACACTCGTTGGATGGTGCTGGCCGTGACTCGTATTTGAACTAAGGCGTTACTAGCTATGTAGTAGTGTGCTGGGGATAGAATGCGATACGAGTTAAATACACAAGATCGATTTGTTTGTGGTCGAGGGCAATGGCGCCGTGTACATGTTTGTAAGGACGTCAGCGGGCAAGTTGGTTTACGTAACCGGAAACATGTGCAGGTAAAAGCGGTCCTCGTTATCCGGCTTTTTTGGGAAGTCCCTACCCCATTGAAGTTGACATTTTAAATGGCTAGGCTTATGGTAGAGTTTCAAAACATACTGTATTGTCTTTCGTTATGGAGAAGGTTAGGGTATGGACGTCCCAACGATCCCGGATAGCACTGACCAGAAAAGCTAGTGAAGTCACTTCACTAACTTGGCTAAGGCTATAGCATAAATTTATCCGAGACAGCATGGCATGTGTTCTTCATCAAATGTACAGATGAGATAAATCAGATTCAAGACACTGTATTATCGTTAGGTCTTCTGTATTTAGTCTCAAGTGTATCCAAGCAGGGACGAAACAACAAGGATGGAATGGAGAGGCATGGTAGCCAGAGGTGGCGGTCTATGGTAAGGTCAATGTGGAGACTATTTCCCTTCTGGAGTCACTGAACTCATGTCATAGTTGAAACATCGCACTGAAATTGTCTTTGTTCTTACACAACTGGCACCACCAGTATAAGGATCAAGTAGTGGTAGTCTTGTAAATAATACCTCAAGGACTAAATACATATTAGAGGTCGACCGATTAATCGGAATGGCCGATTTCAAGTTTATAACAATCGGAAATCGGTATTTTTATTTTAAACCTTTATTTAACTAGGCAAGTCAGTTAAGAACACATTCTTATTTTCAATGACAGCCTAGGAACGGTGGGTTAACTGCCTTGTTCAGGGGCAGAACCACAGATTTCCACCTTGTCAGCTCGGGGAATCAATCTTGCAACCTTACAGTTAACTAGCCCAACGCAATAACGACCTGCCTCTCTCTCGTTGCACTCCACAAGGAGGCTGCCTGTTACGCGAATGCAGTAAGCCAAGGTAAGTTGCTAGCTAGCTAGCATTAAACTTATCTTATAAAAAACAATCAATCATAATCATTAGTTAACACATGGTTGATTATATTACTAGATATTATCTAGCATGTCCTGTGTTGCATATAATCTGATTAAGCATACAAGTAAGCAGGCAGAAGCATAGCCTAAACATTCATTCAAACAGCACTTTCGTGCGTTTTGCCAGCAGCTTTTCATTGTCCGTCAATTGTCTGTTGTGTTGCTGGTTCGAGCCCAGGGAGGAGCGAGGAGAGGGGCGGAAGCTATACTGTTACACTGGCAATAAAGTGCCTATAAGAACATCTAATAGTCAAAGGTTAATGAAATACAAATGGTATAGAGGGAAATAGTCCTATAATTCCTATAGTAACTAAAACGTCTTACCTGGGAATATTGAAGACTCATGTTAAAAGGAATCACCAGCTTTCATATGTTCTCATGTTCTGAGCAAGGAACTGAAACGTTAGCTTTCTTACATAGCACATATTGCACTTTTACTTCTCCAACACTGTTTTTGCATTATTTACGTGAGGCTAAATTGATGTATTATATTAAAATAAGTGTTCATCCAGTATTGTTGTAATTGTGACTATTACAAATCAATAAAAAAATAAATTGTCCGATTAATCGGTATCGGCTTTTCTGGTCCAATAATCGGTCGACCTCTAATACATTGGCAAAAAAATAACATGACTAAGGCAGACCCTTGACCGTATTTAGCTTTTTCTTTTAATGGTCAAAGTTGCTTTTAGTATAAACAGTGCTCATCCACTTTTATTTCAAAGCTGTGTAATCCATCAAACCAAATGGGAAAGAAATGACATGAATAGTCCATTAACTACAAAACATACAAAATCATTTCCATCTGTTTCTTGTAGAGCTGTCCTGTCAGTAGGTGTGTGACACAAGTGAAGAAACCGCAGAATTGAATTTACATGTTGTCTTCTTCAGAGTCATCCTCCTCCTCCAAAGAATCCTATGGTGGAAGCAAGAAGCATTGTGAATCAGACACCAGAAAGACAGACTAATGTTACCACGATAGCAGAAATTACTTCAATACCAGATTTAGTATCACAATAGTCACACACACCCCACAAGCAGTTTTTTTTTGAAGAGCTTCTGCCCAGTTGGCATAGGTTACAGTGCATTTGTAAAGTATTCAGACCCCTTTACTTTTTCCACATTTTGTTACGTTATGGTCTTATTCTAAAATTGATTAATTTATTTTCCCCCTCATCAATGCACACACAGTATGCCATAATGACAAAGTGAAAACAGGTTGAGTTTTTTACAAAAAACAACACTGATTTACATAAGTATTCAGACCCCATGACAGCCCGCTTGGAATTTGCCAAAAGGCACCTAAAGGACTCCGACCATGAGAAACAAGATTGTCTGGTCTAATGACACCAAGATTTAACTCTTTGGCCTGAATGCCAAGCATCACATTTTTAGGAAACCTGGCACCAAACCTACAGTGACGCATGGTGCTGGCAGCATCATGCTGTGGGATGTTTTTTAGGGGAAGGGACTGGGAGACTAGTCAGGATTGAGGGAAAGATGAACAGAGCAAAATACAGAGAGATCCTTGATAAAAACCTGCTCCAGAGCGCTCAAGCCAGGAGACTGGGGGGAAGGTTCACCTTCCAGCAGGACAACGACCCTGGACACACAGCCAAGAGAAAGCAGGAGTGGCTTTGGGACAAGTCTCAATGTCCTTGAGGGGCGAAGCCAGAGCCTGGCCTTGAACCCGATTGAACATCTCTGGAGAGACCTGAAAATAGCTGTGCAGCGACTCTCATCCAACCTGACAGAGCTTGAGAGGATCTGCAGAGAAGAATGGGAGAAACTTCCCAAATACAGATGTGCCAAGCTTGTAGCGTCATACCCAAGAAGACTCGAAGCTGTACTCGCTGTCAATGGTGCTTCAACAAATTACTGAGTAGGGGGTCTGAATACTTATGTAAATGTCAGTTTATTTTTAATAATTTTTTTAAAAGAATGTTAACCTATTTTTGCTTTGTCATTATGGGGTATTGTGTGTCGATTGTTGAGGGGGAAAAAACAATGTAATCAATTTTAGAATAAAGGCTGTAACAAAATGTGGGAAAAGTCCAGGGGTCTGAATATTTTCTGAATGCACTGTAATTGAGAAGATTTTTGGGAAAGCCTTTCCATCTGCCTGAAGACTTATTACTATCATCATGTGAACGTAACATTAAATGTAACTAGCTAGGTTTCCATCCAATTGGCGATCGATTTAAATGCAAATATTCTAAAATCCAAAGAAAATGTGCACGTTTCCACCACATGGACATGTTGCGGATAAAATCAGTGCGTGGTTGAGGTAGTGCACACAATGTAATTATTATTTCACTAAATAAATATCTAAAAGTGATATGCGTTTCCATCGCATTTTCACCTCTACCGATAGTTGTCACAAACTTGGGTTAAATAGCAAATCTGGTTTTAGGACGTGCGCTGTAGCCAACAGCTTGTAGATCCAGACGGGTAACGTTAGGCTAGTCTACAGTCGTGGCCAAAAGATTTCAGAATGACATTCATTTCCACAAAGTTTGCTGCTTCAGTGTCTTTAGATATTTTTGTCAGATGTTACTATGGAATACTGAAGTATAATTACAAGCATTTCATAAGTGCCAAAGGCTTTTGACAATTACATGAAGTTGATGCAGAGTCAATATTTGCAGAGTCAAAAAAATACCCTTTTCCAAGACCGCTGCAATCCGCCCTGGCATGCTGTCAATTAACTTCTGGGCCACATCCTGACTGATGGCAGCCCATTCTTGCATATTCAATGCTTGGAGTTTGTCAGAGCCACTTAGTTATCACTTTTGCCTTATGCTCCATCATGCTGGAAAAGGCTGTTCCTGGATGGTTGGGAGAAGTTGCTCTCGAAGGATATCTTGGTACCATTCTTTATTCATGGCTGTGTTAGGCAAAATTGTGAGTGAGCCCACTCCATTGGCTGAGAAGCAACCCCACAAATGAATGGTCTCAGGATGCATGACACAGGACTGATGGTAGCGCTCACCTTGTCTTCTCTGGAAAAAAGCTTGTCCGGATGCCCCAAACAATCGGAAAGGGGATTCATCAGAGAAAATGACTTTACCCCAGTCCTCAACAGTCCAATCCCTGTACCTTTTGCAGAATATCAGTCTGTCCCTGATATTTTTCCTGGAGAGAAATGGCCTCTTTGCTGCCCTTCTTGACACCAGGCCATCCTCAAAGTCTTCGCCTCACTGTGCATGCATATGCCTGCTGCCATTCCTGAGCAAGCTGTGTACTGGTGGTGCCCCGATCCTGCAGCTGAATCAACTTTAGGAGACGGTCCTGGCGCTTGCTGGACTTTCTTGGGCGCTCTGAAGCCTTCTTCACAACAATTGAACCACTCTCCTTGAAGTTCTTGATGATCCGATAAATGGTTGATTTAGGTGCAATCTTACTGGCAGCAATATCCTTGCCTGTGAAGCCCTTTTTGTGCAAAGCAATGACGACGGCACGTGTTTCCTTGCAGGTAACCATGGCTGACAGAGGAAGAACAATGATTCCAAGCACCACCCTCCTTTTGAAGCATCCCGTTTGTTATTCGAACTCAATCAGCATGACAGAGTGATCTCCAGCCTTGTCCTCGTCAACACTCACACCTGTGTTAACGAGAAAATCACTGACATGTCAGCTGGTCCTTTTGTGGCAGGGTTGAAATGCAGTGGATTTTTTTTTGGGGGGGGGGGGTGCATGGCAAAGAGGGACTTTGCAATTAATTGCAATTCATCTGATCACTCTTCATAACATTCTGTAATATATGCAAATTGCCAACTGAGGCAGCAGACTTTGGGAAAGTTTATATTTGTCATTCCCAAAACTTTTTGTCTTCGTCGAATGCCTCTTAAGGGGAAAGTAAGCAGATTACATTCAGAGTTTGGGTAATCCAAAAGTTATGTTACTGATTACAATTTTGTACAGGTAACTTGTAACTAACTGACTACATCTAGAAAGTAACGTACCCAACCCTTCTAACGGCTACACAAAGTGGTCAACATATGCACACCCAGACAGGCATTCCTGTGTCGATGCTTCTTCAGAAAGCTGCAGGGAATACAAACACTGATGCATTCTGTTATAGTCTTGTAATCGTTTGTCCAAATTTATCATATTTTCAAACATGAGACATCTGATAGAATTTGTTCCTTTCGCTTCTAATACCCAACCGTTTTTCTTGTTATAGTTTCGGTACGCCGTGCAACACTAACAGATACTGTATAATGGTGGTTTAGTGAACCACGCTCGTGTGATGAGTAACCTTGCCTGGGACCTGAAGACTAGTTAGCTCCCTGGGCTAAAACCTAGGATTTAGCTCAGAAGGCTAACAGTCTTGTGGCACACAGGAAACCCGAGTTCGATCCATAGACATACAGTGCCTTCAGAAAGTGATTATTTCTGGGTAAGTCTCTAAGAGCTTTACAGCTGGTTTGTACAATATTTGCGGATTATTCCTTTTAAATTCAAACTCTTAAATTGGTTGTTGATCACTGCTGGATTTTCCCCAAACATAACGCATTCTATTCAGGACATGAAGTTAATTTCTTTGCTCTGTTAATTAGCATAGTATTGTGGAGTAATTACAATGTTGTGTATCCATCCTCAGTTCTCCCATCACAGCCAATAAACTAACTGTTTTAAAGTCACCATTGGCCTCATGTTGAAATCCCTGTGCAGTTTCCTTCCTCTCCGGCTACTGAGTTAACAGAAGGACACCTGTATCATTCTAGTGACTGGGTGTATTGATACACCATCCAAAGTATAATCAATTACTTCACCATGCTCAAAAGGGATATTTCAATGTCTGCTTTTTTTACCCATCTACCCTTGTTTGCAATGCATTGGAAAACCTCCCTGGTCTTTGTGGTTGAATCTGTTTGAAATTCAGTGCTCAACCTTACAATTATCTGTATGTGTACGGTATAGAGATGAGGAAGTCATTCAAAAAAATATGTTAAACACCATTATTGCACACAGAGTGCGTCCATGCAACTTATCATGTGAGTTACACATTTTTACTCAACTTATTTAGGCTCGTCATAAAAGGTGTTGAATACTTAGACTGATTATGGGATATTGTGTGTAGGCCAATGACACAATCTCAATTTATTCCATTTTACATTCAGTTTTTAACCATAAAATGTGGAAAGAATACTTTTAAGGTACTGTTGTTTTGAACCCAGGTCACAGAAATGCCATGCAACAAACTGGTGGTCATGGTACATACCTTAGCATACTTCTCTGCCTCCACCCTGATGTCTTTAGGAACCAGCTCGTGCTTTCCATTTGTCACTGGTGAAGCGAAATGAAGGTCATAAGTTATGCACAACATTGACTTGACTGGATCGGGCGATGGCCCATCACGTAGCTGGCCATGACTGCACATGCATGCAATACATCACTTTGTTATGAGCTGGGTTAACTTTCAGATTTGAGTGGAACACTGCTCACGCCAGGGTTTCCGTTAGAAAAATGAGGCGCCGGACATTTGACCGGCATAATTTTAATTTAGCGGACATTTAAGAAATTTACCAGACCCTTTTGGATTGGGTGCATAACCTGATTAGGGCATCCACCCACGGTGCCCAGAATGACATTTCGATTATGGTAATTCATATTAACAGAACATGCAAGTCAGGTTGCAACAATTCCTTCTTACCAAATTCTGACGCGCACTTTGATGTTAGAATACCTGTCCACATTTACTTTTCCTCAGCCAACAAGACCAGTAACAAACAGCAAAATCACTAGCCTATCTCAATCTGCTATCCCCCATAGTAGAAAAGTTGACCTATTCTATTGGTCAGCTTGTTGAGAAAGAAATAGCCTATTCCAAAACAGACTCTGGGACAGTTGTGGGACGATAGGTCCCAAATTCACACAACCAATAGGCATAGGCTACATAAAAGAAAATAGAGGGAAAAAAGGAATGAGTGACGCAACAGATCAGAACGTTTAGCTTAATGTTGATGAACCATTATTTCTTCACATAAGTGCAGCAATGCGCACAAGCGCAAATGTTCATTCCATAATGCAATTAGCAGAAAATCACAGTTATCAAAAGCTCACTGCACATGCCGTCGGTTTCATGTGACAGATGAAAATATATTTTTGAAATTTAGAAAGAGGGGTGGTTGAATATGCAACTACTAGCATGGGTTGCTAATATGACTAGAAGTGTGCCTTTGGTTACTGGACAATGAAAGAAAGTTTATATAAAATAATTGCTTTCACAGATATGGTCTGATTTTGGCTAGGCTACTTTGAAGCCAGGTAAGACATGCCTCATAGTATGTAGTAAAACTTTCAGGTTTCAAACAATTAAGTATATGTTTTGAAAATGCAAAGCGGTGTGTGACAAGCTGATGATGCCTGCCTTCAGCCCCCCCTCCCCGCCCTCAGAACAGCCTCAATTCGTCAGGACATGGACTCTACAAGGTCTCAAAACATTCCACAGGGATGCTGGCACATGTTGACTCCAATGCTTCACACAGTTGTGTCAAGTTGGCTGGATTGTCCTTTGTGTGGTGGACCATTCTTGATACAAACGGGAACCTGTTGAGCGTTAAACCCAGCAGCGTTGCAGTTCTTGGCAGAAACTGGTGCACCTGGCATCTACTACCATAACCCGTTCAAAGGCACTTAAATCATCCGTCTTTCCCGTCTTTAAAAACAAATCCTTCTTTAACCCGTCTTCTCCCCTTCATCTACACTGATTGAAGTGGATTTAACAAGTGACATCAATAAGGGATCATAGCTTTCAGTCTGTCATGGAAAGAGCAGGTGTCTGGTTTGTACACTCAGTGTATATAAGAGAAAGCTGCATTACCTTCTCCAACCCAGCTGAGTTCCAACTCGAACGCTTTGTCTTTCACTTCATCGTGTACAATGTAGATTCTACAAAACCAAAAATACAACAGTACATATGAGTAATACACAGTGCCTTGATTGAAGGCTATTTATGAGAATGAGCAACAGTAGGTGTATTCCTTTAATAAAATAAAAAACACTTACATTTTGGCCACCTCCTTTACCAACTCCCTGCAGGTCATGTCTTTCATCTGTTGATGGCAATGACATACAAAGATAAACAATGAAGATATTCCCATGTTTTATGAAATTGGACAACTTGGCTAAATTAATATTCTTACCTGAAGCTTTTCAATTTCTGTCTTGGCGGCTTGCTTGGCTTTTCCAATAGCACATCCCCAGTAACCCTTAATAAAACAAACATTTCAGTGGCCATCTTGAACATTTTCACAACAACGTTACACATTTCACATCACTTTGAGGCTGCATGATGACATATAGAGATGGTAAAACAAACATTCCCTTCTGAGAATACATTGCAAATTTCCAAACACCTTAAAAGGTCAATCTTTTTAATCTTACCATTTAAATAATTTCTGGGTAACAATGAAGTACTTTCAATTAAAATGGTAAAAAATGAAATTTCTCAAGCAAGAATTTTGCTAGGCCTGTCTGGGGAGGGAAAAAACAGAATACTAACTTATTGGTAGAAAGGTTTTGAACCCTTTCTTATTGGCCTATTCACTAATTTACCGCATGGTGATGTCACCATGGTAGGCCAAAACTCGATAACACCAAAACGTGCTGAAAGCTCATGCAGTCTTTTCAATCAGCTCTTACACTAAAAGGGCATTATAATTTTCACAATATTATTCTAACCTGTGTGGAAATGTGATGTTCCTGTGTTTTATATATACATTTTTGATTTTCCTGTGTTTTATATATACATTTTTGACTGCACTGGGGCCTTTAAATGGCGATTTTCCCAGACCCAGATTAAACCTAGTCAAGGAGTAAACCACATGCTCATTGTAATATCTCCATTGAGAATGCCCCTTACTCCTAGACTAGTCTTAACCTTGATTTGGGAAACCAGCCCTAAGAGTGTAGTGTGACAACAGTAAGTTAATGACATTAGACAACAGTTAGTTTAGTGATAAACACACAAAACCTAACTCACAAATGAGATTCCAGAGGGATCAACCATGTACAGCTGAGGACCATCATCTTGATCGTAAGAGCCCAAGATGAAGCTGCATCCAAACGGCCGCACGGCACTGTATAGTGTATAGGCATGAACGTACATGGCCACTCTCTCTGAGAGATACTGTAAAGAGAGATTATATGCAATTCAAAGAATATGACTGTCCATAGGATTTAGGGACAAAGCAATTCAGAATGTCACCAAAATAGGTTAGCAGTCACAGTTAACCAGTTGAATCAGGCGTGGTAGTCCTGTAATGGAATATATGGGTCAGCCGGGTAGCCTACTGATTAGAGCGTTAGACTAGTAACCGGAAGGTTGAAAGTTCAAACCCCCGAGCTGACAAGGTACAAATCTGTTGTTCTGCCCCCGAACAGGCAGAACAACAGTTCCTAGGCCGTCATTGAAAATAAGAATTTGTTCTTACAGGCGTGCCTAGTTAAATAAAGGTAAAATAAAAATAAATAAATATCAAATATGTGGAACTGACAGGGTAACCGAGGAGGAGTTTGAGGGAAACACTGATGAATAGCAACAATTATTTTTTTTACCTTCAGTGGGATGTTGTGTCCATAGTTGGATCTGAAGTTGGAGGCCTCCTCTCTGGCCACCTCAGACAGGGATCGAGCATCAGCCAGTAGTCCAGCCACTGCCTATGGGTAAGAAAGTTAAAAGGTAGATTCAGCAATGCACAAAGTAAACAGCAGAATCGGGACGACTTCCACAACAACTAAGAGTGTTAGGCTTGATACTTAACTTCTCCATTGTTATGGTCCAGCAGCAATGATGTGGCAGCAGCATGAAACACATTCTTGGCCATACCAGATAGAGTGCATCGCGCTTATCTGCAATATCTGTGGTGCTCGTGGCAGCGTTGTATAATCGCTGAGTCATTTTAATGAGTTAAAGGCAGGTTCAAATGTTATTCGCCCTTTCTATGAGATTAACTGCTTTAAAAACAGGTGAACCCCAAAAAACTCTGGTTGAAAACTGTCTGTTGCATTGATATTCGATATTAGTCAGAAACATTGACAACTGTAGAAATGGACTACAAAGTGTTAACAGCATAATTTGTCACAAAGTCAGTACTTTCCAAAACAAGAGATTTGCGAGATTTATGGAAGCTGTTCCATTCCTAGATCCATTTCGATCATCCTATGTAACCGGTGTGAAATTGCTAGCGGTGCACGCTCGGAGACTTTGAATTAGTCGTTTTCCTTGCTCTGCAACTCTATTCAAGCGTACGGCAGAAACTAGACAGACAGACTTGCCCACATTACACAGCGCCTCATACTTGTTTAGATAAGACAACGCGTTACCAATGTTGTGTTGAAAGTAAGGTTGAGCGCTATTACAATAACATCGTCTATTTCCGATGATTGACAGCATTCGTAAATTGTGACGACGTTGTGATGTGACACACGATGGTTTAGCCTATTTGAACTTGACTGGCGCCCCACAGTAAAGAACAGTCCCGCAGCACACAAGTGACATTAAGAGTAATTAGCCCATTTCAATAAAAAATTTATACAGAACGCAAGAGAGGAATGTAGGCTAGACAAAGCGAGAAATTATACCAAAGCACCCCAAAATGTCCAGTCAGAAAATCTATCTCCCTCTGTTGGATGCATGGGCTATAGCCTAAACCTATTCATTTTTTTATAATGGATACTCCTTAACCATCTTGTGTTTTCTATTCGATAGGCTCCAACAGACATGGCGCCAACAGATATGGTCACCCTGTTCCTAGCCAACTTCGCAGTATTTTGTGTGTGTTATTTCGTATTATTTGCTCAGAACATTTCGAGCATTATTACCTATAGACGAAAATAACTTTTGGATATTAGATTAGCAGTCACTCACCAGCATTTTGACCAAAAATGAGACATTCCTGAATTGGATCCTATGTTCGTACCACCGCCCCCTAAAAGCAAATATGAGGAAAATGCAACCAAAGCTTTAACACATCGTCTGCGCAACTCGCTCATCAAGAAATCTTGACCATTGCTACTCTCCCGCCCCCCCTTTGGCAAATCCAATCACGCCTCCATTCTGCTACTTCCTTCGCTCCTGCGAGCTCTCGTTCTCCGCGGCCGACGTAAAGACATTTAACCACGTGGGTAGCAGTGGAGGGTGAAAAGCATCAAGTTTATCTGCATGCACATCACTGACAAACTGAAATAACCCATCCACACAGACAGTGTAGTGAAGCGCAACAGCGCCTCTTCAACCTCAGGAGGCTGAACAAGTCAGCTTTGTAGGACCAAAGACCCTCGCAAACATCTACAGGTGCGCCATTGAGAGCATCCTGTTGGACTGCATCACTGCCTGGTACAGCTACAGCACCGGACGCAACCGCCTCTCCAGAGGGTGGTGCGTGTGGTCAGCCCAACGCATCACCGGGGGCACACTGCCTGCCCTCCAGGACATCTACATCGTTATTTCCCAAATATTCTAGCCTACGAAGATTTTCTCCTAAATTTTGTGGCTTTCAAAAATAACAATGAAAGTCTCAATCACAGCTTTATTATAGAAATAATATTGTTCTATTATTTTGCAGAGCAAATAAGCAATTATTACCAGTTCTAAAGACAGACTGATTCTATCCAGCCCATGTCACTACAGTACGATAGCCCGTTCCTCAGACAGTCACTGCTCCATCACAGAGCGCCACACAGACCTCCAGACTCACACCTCGGTAATAGTGAGAAAGTTGTAAAAATGGCACCGAAGCACTATGCCACTCACCAGTGACTTGATAAGCGGATTTGTCTGCTCAATGTGCTACTAGCTAGCTTCATTGATTAAACTAGCTTGTGATTTTGGGCAATGATAAACCGTGTGTAGCTAGTTTTGTCAGAAATAAGGGAAGCAGCGGCCGCGTCAATAGTGTCAGGATTGCAGTACTAGGTAGTTTTCATGCACATTTAACTAGAGATACTGCACCAAATACTTTTAGCTAGATGTAAAATTGCACAACTAAGACCTTTGACAAAAAAAATTATTAGATTCATTCTGACTATTTTGAGAGTGACATTTTTCTACCATGAGTCAAGAGGGCCAAACATGTCACACCCAACCACATCCCCAATACCCAAATCCAGTTTTTCTTAAAGAGCAGCAGAATTCAGTCCCTCTCTAAGATCTTTCAAGATTAATATATGGGGTTGACAACATCATGACAAATTCCCAAAGGTAAAAGTCTGTGTATTGTCACTCTGATCAGTCAGATAGCTAGCAACATTGACTAGAAGCTGGTGTGTGGTTAATTGTAGAAGGCTTGTTTCAGCTAGCTGTATTTTGTTCTTGAAACCCATCTCCTGTTTTGAAGTGTTTAGTCGCTTGTCACGTCTATGCTAATGTAGCTAGGGTTAGCCAGCTAGCCAACCAATAACTGTAACAAAACAAGTGCATTAAGTAAATGTTTTTATGTTTTCAATAAAGATTTGCAGACAAGCTCAGAAATATAGCTTACATGTTGTCAATAATCCTTTGATTATAAGACAACCCATCTGTTTTTCTGGTTATGTGCGCATCAGTTGTTGGTCAACATTCTACCCGTTATTACACTATGGATGTGGTCTGGATAAATACATACCATTCCTACGTGACGGTCAACATTGAAGATGCGCTTGTTTGAGCCTTGTTCATAAAGTTTGGAGAGAATCAATTTCTCAACACCGAACACAACCCCATCCTTGCATCGGATCCCAATTGCTGTGCTGTAAGGAGAAAGAACAAGAACCAACAAATTGAGACACATGGGTTATTTTCCATCATGTGGGTACTGCATTGAAAACACTTAAACAGGAAAGGATAATAATATACCTGCTGTTTTCTACTGCCTTCATGGCATATTCCACCTGGAATACCCTTCCATCAGGTGAAAAGGTGGAGGCAGACAAGTCATACTAGAAAAGGAAAGAGTTTTAGATGTTATATTTTGAAGGCCACCGCTGTTGAGATAACATAGCTACACTTGTGATTGACAGGAACTGCCAGACTTCATACCTTTACATCAATCTAACCAAACTCAAGGGTGTCAATTTTCAAAATATTAGCTAGCAAAAACCATGGAAGTAGCTTCATGATAGGCCTGAATGTTAACCCACGATTGTGTGGCCACGCACGACAACACCATCATCATCAAGTTTGCTGCCGACATGATGGTGGTAGGCCTGATCACCGGCGACGATGAGTCAGCCTACAGGGAGGAGGTCAGTGACCTGGCAGTGGGATGCCGAAGCAACAACCTCTCCCTCAATGTCAGCAAGACCAAGAAGCTGATCATGGACTACAGGAAACAAGGGGGGGGGGGGGGGGGGCACGCCCCCATCCACATCGACAGGGCGGTAGTGGAGCAGGTAGAGAACTTCCAAGTACCTCTGTGTCCAAATCACTAAAGACTTACAAATGGTCCAAACACAGTCATGAAGGCGGCGCGACAGTGCCACTTCCCCCCCCCAGGAGGTTGAATAAGTTTGGTATGGGCCCTCCTGGAAATGTTTTACAGCTGTACTAGTGAGATCATATTGACTGGCTGCATCCCTACTTGGTATGGCGCTAGAGTATTGTGCGGACAGCCCAGTACATCACTGGTGCTGAGCTCCCTGCCATCGGGGACCTCTATATCAGGCAATGTGAAAAGAAGGCCTTGAAAATCCTCAAAGACCCCAACCACCCAAGCCATAGTCTATTTTCTCTGCTGCCTCACTGCAAGAGGTACCGGTGCATCAAATCTGACACCAACAGGCTCTTGAACAGCTTCTATCCACAAGCAATACAACTGATAAAATAGCTACACTGACCGTGTTAACCTTGTATCTTGATTGACCTTTTATTTCAATATTTTGCACGTCTATGCACACTCACAGGGCCCTACACACTCATTCACACATAATATGCACATACTTGACTCTACACACCTGCAAGATGCTGCTACTCTATCTTATATCCTGTTGCCTTGTCCCTATACATATCTACCTCCATCACTCCAGTATCCCGGCACATGTAAATATGGTACTGGAACTGACTTAAATATTTCCTGTATATAGTATGCTTAATTACTTACTTCATTGCGTATCTCATATTTAATATTCCTCGTGTGCTTTTTTTCTAGTAATATATTGTTATTGATTATTGCACTGTTGGGTTTTGAGTTTGCAATTAAGACATTTGTGCATGTGGCATTACAATTTGAGTAATCCCATTTTTACTTTACAGGTGCCAGCGCGTCTTTCTAGCTTTTTAAAAGATTAAAGAACTTGTAAATATCATGTTGTGAAATTCCATTTACCCAGTGGTGAAATAAAACATTTGTTTAGTGATAGGAGAGCAACCAATACCCAACACCATTTGGTTGAATTTGTTTCAATTTCGATTTAGTTCAACCAGCATTGCTAATTTAGCTAGCAAGCTGCCGTACAAGTGAGTCAGCAGGCATGACAACTAGTTAGCTTGCTAGTTCTGTAGTGAAATAACTAACGTTACTTAGGTAGGTAGCAGTAACCAATGTAAAATGTGTTTCACTCTACATAGGATTATAGATCTTAAACGAATGACGTAATTTAATGTGTTATTGGTTATCTACTACTGTAAAACCTAAAACTACCACAGAACAGCCACAGTTAGCTAACGTTAGCAAGTTGGCTAACTTTGTTGCTAACTTGTCCAAGAATGAGCTGGTGCTAAAAAGTTAACCAAACCTTTCGTTTGGTAGCATACAAATGTATAACGTGCAGTATCTTAGCTATCAAACTTACCCCAGTTCCTATTGAACTCATTGTGTTAAAAACTCCTTTATAACAACTCCGTCTGATGTGTTTCAGCACATCCCAGTCATTCACCAACCAACAAGAAAATGCCTTTACGTACAACAGCAGCCGCACTGAACACGCAAAAATACTGCCACCTCCTGTGGCGGAGTGTAATCGCAGCGGGAGTGGTGGAAGTGCACAACTCATCATAAACATCTACAGGAAGATTTTATACACTAGTCATACTCATTTCAAAATGAAGAGATTTAATCGGTAATACGCTGGTAAACAAACTATGTCGTTCCTAGGCTGGCCTAGAATTAGTTCTTAACTGACTTACCTAGTTAAATAAAGGTTAAATATATATATGTATATTTTTTAAAGTTCAGCAGTTAACTTGCCATCAATTCTGGCTACATTTCCACCTGCAAACGGCCCTAATCTATAACAGAAGGGTGTGTTTCCGTGTCTTTCTTTACATTCATACATTTAATTCAGTTCTTTCTCTTTTCTCAACATTCGTGGGAGAAGTATGTGTATTGATGTTTATGAATGATTTAGTTGAGCTAATCATCGACTGCTCCCTGGTGGACAACAGTTATACAATAACAAAATTCCACTTGGATTGTAAACTTCCTCAATCCACAGAAACCACTGTAAGCACTGTAGCGGTGTGCTATCAGTTGCGTAAATACTTAAATAGGTTTTTATTGGCACAGATAAACTGGTCTCTGGTCACATTTCTGATTTTGTGGTAAGTGATTCAACAATGTAACGCTATACTGTCTTGTGAAAAGAAAAGTTACATGGTCAGCTAGCTACATTAGCTATTTTTCAATGAAGTTAGCTAGCTAGCTTTGCTTGTTAACTTTAGCTTGATAGCTACCTAGCTTAACCTAGGGGGTGGATCTTTGCTTGACACTCGCGGCTGAGAAAGCAGCATATTCATTTATGATATTTGTACACGTGGCGAATGTTTTTAGATTCGAAATGTGTGCAAAACTTTGATTAAGAACAAGATAGCCACACTAACTCAAAGTTAGGGTTTGACTATAGCTTCCATGTCAACTATTTGACATATTTTAGGCATGCCACAGCAAATATAGGTATAGGGGTATAATATGCTTGTTATAATACTGCATCGCATAACGTTATTTGGCTGTCAAGAAAGTGTACAATACAAATGGTATCTGATTTCTATAATGTAGCCTAGTCAACTTGAGTTTGGGCAGCAAAACAATGTTGTACTATGCATTTAGGACTGTACAAAATAAGATATGGTATGGTGTGAATCCCTACTTCAGTATGTGAACCCCTCAAACACAGACCAGACTGTTATTTTAGTGGAAAAAAGTAGGGTGCATAATAGCGATGTACTAGGACATCATTGTTTACTCGGGGAGATTGTTCAATATTGACTTCGAAATTGGACGTCTATGCATTAGGAGTTCAGCAAATGCCTTCAAAACCGGCCACTAAGGGAAACAGTTGGCCCTATTACCATCAAGTAGACTTGGGTTTTGCTAGGGTGTTGTGGGCAGGGATGGTGGATGGGTGTAATCCCATGACTCTGGATCATGCATGGTGGACACAGTTTTTTGTTATAGCCCTATCCAATAACTCTGGATCAGAAGGTTGTGTGTTTGATTCCAGTGGTGGACACTGTTCATTTTATTTTATGTTTTAACCCTATCCCAAACGTTCACCCATACCTTAGCCTCTCTAGGGTATGCGTCCCACCTGGCCAACATCCAGTGAGATTGCAGAGCGCCAAATTCAAATACAGAAATACTCATTATAATAATTCAGAAAAGATACAACTATTTTACATAGCTTTAAAGATTAACTTCTTGTGAATCCAACCACAGATTTCAGATTTCAAAAATGCTTTATGGCGAAAGCATACCTTACGATTATTTGAGAACATAGCCCATCAGACAAGTTATTACAAACAGTAACCAGCCAAGTATAAGAGTTACACAAGTCAGAAATAGAGATAAAATTAATCACTTACCTTTGATGATCTTCATATGGTTGCACTCAGAAGACATTAATTTATTAAATAAATGTTCCTTTTGTTCGATAAAGTGTCTTTATATCCAAAAACCTCTGTTTTGTTTGCGTGTCTTCTTCAGTAATCCACAGGCTCAAATGCAGTCACAACAGGCAGACAAAAAATCCAAATAGTATCCGTAAAGTTTGTAGAAACATTTCAAACGATGTTCATAATCAATCTTCAGGTTGTTTTTAGCCTAAATAATCGATAATATTTCAACCGGACAATAACGTCGTCAATATAAAAAGTAAACAAGAAAGGCACTCTCTCGGTCGTGCGCATGAAAAAGCTCTGTGACACGGCAGGGTCCACTCATTCAGACTGCTCTTACTCCCTCATTTTTCAGAATACAAGCCTGAAACAATTTCTAAAGACTGTTGACATCTAGTGGAAGGTATATAAACTGCAATTTGAGTCCTAAGTCAATGGATACTGTAATGGCATTGAATAGAAAACTACAACAACAAAGAAATCCTACTTCCTGAATGGATTTTTCTCAGGTTTTCACCTGCCAAATCAGTTCTGTTATACTCACAGACACTATTTTAACAGTTTTGGAAACATTCGAGTGTTTTCTATCCAAATATATATAATTTTATGCATATCCTATCTTCTGGTCCTGAGTGCCTACACTTAACCCTTAAATAGGAAGTTTACCTAAAATCCAACATTTCCCAAGTGATTCCATACATTGAAACCAGTTAGGTGGAGTTTACCTTCTCCCCCTCCCTCTCTGTGCAGTCTAGAACTGGAAAGCTGGAAGAAAAAAAACGGGTCATGTGACGTGTCATTGTGCACTGCTAGCTCTGTTCCCGTTGTCAGTCAAAGAGCAATTGAGAAATCTACGAATTGTTGAACAATTCTTTGTTTTATTGAAAGCCGTATGCTGACACATTGGTGCGGCTGATTTCCGGGTTAAGCGAGCAGTGTTAAGAAGTAGGTAGCTATGCGTGTCATGTTTTGGAGGATGCGTGTCTCGACCTTCGCCTCTCCCGAGCCCATTGAGGAGTTGCAGCGATGAGACAAGGTCTAGAAATTAGTGAGACAATTGGGTAAAATCTACAAAAATCAGCTTCTTGATATGCCATACCTGTCAGGCAAAGTATAAATGTTCACTAACAGGGATGTAAACACATTTGTGCACAGAATTTGAGAGAAAGAAGCTTTTTGTGCGTATGGAACATTTCGGGGATCTTTTATTTCAGCCTATGAAACATGGGATCAACATTTTACATGTGCGTTTACATTTTTGTTCAGTATAAATTGGCCTGTGTGTATTTTCATTAGTCATCATGTATCTTATTTATCCAACACAACTATCACACGCCCACAGGATACAGAGCCTATTTTGAGAGAGATTTCTCCTGAAGCTCCTCAGCTGGTTGCTGCTGGAGTAAAACAGGTGCTTTTATAAGCCCCTTCATTGTGCAAAAATTCTAAATGCAATTGTGGGTTAAAAACAGTTTTGGTGCACAATTAAAAATATCTACTATTTTTATTTATCAACTTGTAATTGATGCGCACCTCCCATTCCCCATTCAAGTGCAGGCAACAGGCTATCAGCGCGCCACTCACCCCTTTACAATGTGAGCTGGAGGCAGTATGCATTTTGAAAACATAATTGTTTGAAACCTGAATGTTTTATTTCATATTATTATCATATTATGAGGCATGTCTTACCTTGCTTCAAAGTAGCCAATAGGCAAAATCCCACCATGGAAACATGGAGGCAATTATTTTTATAAAGACTTCATCGGCGGAGTGTGAGTTTCAAGTTTGGGGAAACGTACAATTTATCCTTCCGTTTCTCTAGTTTTGCGTGCCAGTTTTGAATTTTCATATGCACATTTTCAATGAACAGTTTAATTTCAATAATAATGTTTTTGATTATCAAACTCATTGTCATGTGGTTAATTATAAAAATAGAAATGAAAATTATAAAAAGGTAAAAGTCAACTAATGCGAGATCACCAGCCTCTGCCATATGGACACATTGATACATCGTGATCCATTGGTGGCTAAAGAAATGAGCGCATGGAACTCATAGCCTATAGGCCAATGCAGCAGTAGGCCTATAACTTCCATTGCTCTTTCACACCAAGGATTGATGATTATCGAGGGGTGTATTGGGTGGAAAGATTTTTCAAATAGCTTACTGTGATGAACAATAGTTTTAATATATTATCATTCGTAATGGATGTTAAACACTTAACTACATTTCCGCGCAGGAGGCCAGGTACTTCTATGCTTGCTCAGGCGTGTGCATTCTCTCAATGTTAGCAGGACAGAGAAACCAGACACATGCTCATTGCTCACATGGAGCACTCCAAACAAAAGACAACAAAAAAAATGTATGATGATTAGGGATGCACGATATATTGGTGAACATATCGGAATCGGACTATATTAGCTAAAAATGACAACATCGCCACCACTACTATCAGTAGCAGTCAAAGCTGTACAAAAAAGTCTGCAAACAACCAAACACCGGCCACGAATGATGTGTTTACAATACCGAGTTGGTGGGAAAGGATTATTTTCGACCGCAACTTCTGGGGTAGCTAGCTTTAGCTTGGCACCTAGCTAGCACCAATACAACCAGCCTTAAAACAATGATCAGTAGAAACTGCAGTCATTTTCATTATTCTTAGCAATGATTTAGGAATCCTTGTGAGTAGGTATTAGCTAGGTAGACACATGTTGTTTGCCTATTGAAATTGAACTTCAGTTCATGAAATTAAATAGATAGCCAGCTACTTAACCCTGTTGCCCAAAGCTACAGTTATAAGCAGCCAGCTAGCTTCATCTGGCTAGTAAGGTCCTACCAGTCCGGGTTATGTGTTGTAAAGTTAGCCATAATAAGGATTAGGCACAATAGTGGAATTTGTGGTTTGCCTTCAAAATAAAAGTACCTCTTTGAAAGTGATGCAGAAGGTTACAATTGGTGGAATCATGACATTTTTAGACTAGATAATGTTACACAAGGTTGGAATGTGAAGCAATGAAATGGGGTATCGGTCTACTCGGTGACACCCACAGAACACAACTGTGAAGAGTTTGCGCAAATATTAGCGTTGTAGCTCTTATTGGCGGGACTGTGAATTTGTGAAATCACTATTGTGTGTATTGATATTGATATTGCACTGTACAGCTTTACCTAAGGATTGGGGATCAATGAAATGGGGTATCAGTCTACTCAATACCCAATATATTTTTCCCAATGTCCTCCTCAGAGTTATCATACTCCAAAACATCCACGCAGTATTGTTTTTCTTCGGGAATAGTGTTCAATACACATAAGTTGACAATAAATGTGGCTCAATTCACAGTTGCTTCAGTTGCATAATAGCTAATGTACTCTGGGTGTCACTGAGTAGACTGATACCCCATGTCATTGAGCCACAATCCATAGGTAAGGCTGTACAGTGAAATAAGTATGACCCCAATGCAATTCTAAAGTCTAATACGTCCAGTGTGATTTCAACAGATTTTTGTCAAATTAACAAATTATTATCTTTTGTTGATTTTATATAACAACATTCCAACCTTGTTTAGCATGCATATTCAATTCTGGCATAATTTTACTATTTGTTTTCATTTGCATCACTGTCAATGATGTGCTTTTATTTTGAAGGCGAACCACAAAGTCCACTATTGTGGCTAATCCTTCTTGTGGCTAACTTCACATAGATGGGTCCGACCACCATTAATCAAATACGAACTGTCTTATAAATTAGGGTTATTTTAGATGATGACACCTAGCTATATAGTAGGCTAGCTAACTATAGCTACTGAAACAGATGTTGTTTTGCTATGTCGTTTTGCTATGTTTTTGGGGAACAACATTGTTTGCATCCATGAGCGAGCTAGCTTTTTTTATGACCAGCACTGTAGGTGCGCGATAAAACTTTACCAGCATCATAGCATACGTATCGATGAATCGTTGTGACATATGAAATACGAGTGATAGTGTAATTAATGTGTAATAACTACGTAAAAAATGAATGAACGCATTAAATTATTATTTGACGTGCAGTCATATTCAGGTCCTGATTGGTCAACAAGCTTATTTGACACGTCAAATAGTGTTATTTGACACGGAAAGACCCAAACAGCTTTCCATAGTATGAAAGATCCTGGTTGAGAATGAAACAACTGAAGAAATTAACAATGAAACAGCACATCAAGTATGTGAAAGAAATAGGTTTTGATTATGTTTTACTGGTAATGGGGACATACGTAAATGCCAACAAAATAACTTTTTGGTGTGTGTGTGTAACTTTTATTTAACGAGGCAAGTCAGTTAAGAGCAAATTTGTATTTACAATAGCGGCCTACCCCAGCCAAACCCGAACGACGCTGGGCCAATGGTGCACCGCCCAATGGGACTCCCAATCACGGCCGGATGTGATACAGCCTGGATTCAAACCAGGGACTGTAGTGAAGCTTCTTGCACAGAGATGCAGTGCTTTAGACCGCTGCGTCCATGTGTGTGTTTTTCTATTTAACTGTACTAGAATGATTAAAAGGCCTAAAAAATGTTAAATATCGGTATCAGGTTTTTTGGCAAGGAAAATATTGGATATCGGTATCGGAAAAAAAATTCATATCGGTGCATCACTAATGATGATGGTTATGAAATAAACCAAAACTTGTTTCTCGAAAGTGTAGAAGGTTGTGAACTCTGCAAACAACGTTTCCACTCTGAGAATGAAAACTGTAAATGACTAATTAATCGATGCATTGACAGAAATGAATGTAACCAAATGATGGGGATTAACGTTACATTTACTACTGGAGACGTGATGGGGAACTGATCAAAATCAAAAGGCACAATTCACACAATGAATCAATGAATGAGCAGGACACAGTTAAGGCCATTCCGGAGAGAGACTCCCCCATATCTTCGCCGCACACCCCTCCCCTTCTTCTTGTCTCAACATTTTAAATTATACTCTGACACATTATCTTCACACATATTTTAGATGCTGTTCACTGACAGCCACAACTCAATAATCAGCTAGGCCTATTGCCACGCGCGATGCCCAAATTACAGACTTCCCAAATAGGCATACGATCTTGTGATTTGAAATAATCCACAGCTATTTTTTTTAAATGAGCTAATGGTCCTTGATTCCTCTGTGGTTAAGTCATGCTTTCTGGTAAAGTATTTTCAATTATTTTAATTGTTTCTGTATATACGAGTATTGATCATTTTGGCAAATGTATTTCAATTTAGTTCCCTCTTGGACCCACAACTATGCCATTAGACTCCCCCTCTTTCTAAGTTTTTCATCTCTGTCACATATGGAACTGCTATCAGGTGCGCAGTTTAGAATGGTGTTTTCCCGCGAATTGCATTTTGGCAAATGTTTGAAAATTACATTTTATTGGCTGCTTTGTTACATGAGTTGCATGTTCTGTTAAAATGTATTACCATAATGTAAATGTGATTTCTGAGCAGTGTCATTCTAAGCTCTGTGGATGAATGCCCTAATGGGTTATGCACCCAATGCATATGGTTCCGGTAAATATCCCAAATGGCTTGTAAATTTAAATCTTCCCGGTTACGTTGTCAGGCGTCACATTTTCCTAATGGAAACCCTGCCAGGGTGTCAAAAACACTTTGAAATTTGACGTTTGGAGCAGCTTCGAAATTTGGCATTTGGATAAACGTGGATAAACGTCTAATACTGCAGTGAGACTGTGAGAGCTTGTTGTGTTTACAAACTAGTACCTCAGAGAGAGAGAGAGAGAGAGCCCAGAGAGCTGTAAGTGAGGTTGTGGTACACATACAGTTGAAGTCGGAAGTTTACATATAAGTTAACATTATTTTAAGAATGTGAAATGTCAGAATAATAGTAGAGAGAGAATGATTTATTTCAGCTTTTATTTATTTCATCACATTCCCAGTGGGTCAGAAGTTTACATACACTCAATTAGTATTTGTTAGCAATGCCTTTAAAAGTATTAACTTGGGTCAAATGTTTCAGGTAGCCTTCCACAAGCTTCCCACAATAAGTTGGGTGAATTTTTTTCATCAGACCAGAGGACATTTCTCCAAAAAGTACAATATTTGTCCCCATGTGCAGCTGCAAACCGTAGTCTGGCTTTTTTATGGCAGCTCCAAATGGACAATGACCCCAAGCATTCTTCCTTGCTGAGCGGCCTTTCAGCTTATGTCGATATAGGACTCGTTTTACTGTGGATATAGATACTTTTGTACCTGTTTCCTCCAGCATCTTCATCTGCTGTTCTGGGATTGATTTGCACTTTTCGCACCAAAGTACATTCATCTCTAGGAGACAGAACGTGTCTCCTTCCCGGTATGACGGCTGCATGGTCCCATGGTGTTGCGTACTATTGTGGTACCTTCAGGCATTTTGAAATTACTTGGAAATTGCTCCCAAGGATGAACCAGACTTGTGGAGGTCTACAATTGTTTTTCTGAGGTCTTGGCTGATTTTCTTTTTCTTTTACCCCCTTTTTTCTCCCCAATTTCGTAGTGTCCAATTGTTAGTGGTTACTGTCTTGTCTCATCGCTACAACTCCCGTACGAGCTCGAGAGAGACGAAGGTCGAGAGTCATGCGTCCTCCGAAACACAACCCAACCAAGCCGCACTGCTTCTTAACACAGCGCGCATCCAACCCGGAAGCCAGCCGCACCAATGTGTCGGAGGAAACACTGTGCACCTAGCGACCTGGTCAGCGTGCCCTGCGCCCTTCCCACCACAGGAGTCGCTAGTGCGCGATGAGACAAGGATATCCCTACCGGCCTAACCTGGACGACGCTAGGCCAATTGTGCATCGCCCCATGGACTTCAGCCTGGGCTCGAACCCAAAGTCTCTGGTGGCACACTGCGATGCAGTGCCTTAGACCATTGTGCCACCCGGGAGGCCCCGGCTGATTTATTTTGATTTCCCATGATTCAAGCAAAGAGGCACTGAGTTTGAAGGTAGGCCTTGAAATGCATCCACAGGTACACCTCCAATTGACTCAAATGATGTCAATTAGCCTATCAGAAGCTTCTAAAGCCATGACACAATTTTCTGGAATTTTCCCAGCTGTTTAAAGGCACAGTCAACTTAGTGAATGTAAACTTCTGACCCACTGGAATTGTGATACAGTGAATTGTAAGTGAAATAATCTGTCTGTAAACAATTGTTGAAAAATGACTTGTCATGCACAAAGTAGATGTCCTAACCCGACTTGCCAAAACTATAGTTTGTTAACAAGAAATGTGTGGAGTGGTTGAAAAACGAGTTTTAATGACTCCAACCTAAGTGTATGTAAACTTCTGACTTCAACTGTACAGGGTGCATGCGTCATTCACATTGGCTGTTCATGACAGGTGAATTGAGTTGATAAAACATTTTGACCAGGATGTTCTTTTAAGATGCTGTGAGACGTGTAGTCGTGGATATGTATCAAATTGCAACTGAGGTGCCCAGAACAGTAGCTATTCAGTGTCACTACAGCACCCAGGTGGAATTCCAGTTGGCTGATGGCTACAAAAATAAGAGCTTACGATGTTAGAAATGCATTGCAAAGAGCTAAGCACCAGATATCAAGCTTAAAAAAGGAGCTCTCGGTGAAGTAAGTACCACAGCTCACGTGTTGCAATAGCCTACTTTTGTTACAGCTAGGCAGCCTACTTGTCTTCTGAGTTGATATCATGGTTGGTTCAGCAAATGTAGAAATGATAGCCTAAAATTGACTGTCAGATTGATTAAAGGTTATTTTAATGTTTGATTGTAGTTTTGAATACTTTGTGAAGTGCCATCAAGAATTTAAGTAGTTGCAGTTAACTTCAAATCCATAAAGACACTTATTCTTGTCATACAAGTAGGCTTATCCAAAGTGTTGGGAAATTGGCAATGATCTATAATTACTAACTGTTAGCCTATATTGAATGGTAAGAGTTTTAGGATTAACTTGAAGTATAAAGGCTAATGATAATTTGTTATGTTTGAAATGTGATACCTCGGTTTCTTGAAATGTGACACCTCTATTCTCAGATAACACAGACCAGACAATGCTCAAAGAGAGAGGGAAGCTAATAATACAAGATAAACTTGTGGTTGTTGATAAAGCCTGACCGATATACAGTGCTTTCAGAATGTGTTCAGACCTCTTTACTTTTTCATCCATCTAAATACAATACCCCATCATTTCAAAGCGAAAATAGTTTTTCAGAAATGTTTGCTAATAAATAAAAAAAACGGATCACATTTACATAAGTATTCAGACCCTTTACTCAGTACTTTGTTGAAGCACCTTTGGCAGTGATTACAGCCTCTAGTCTTCTTGGGTATGATGCTACAAGCTTGGCACATCTGTATTTGGGGAGTTTCTCCTATTCTTCTCTGCAGATCTTCTTAAGCTCTGTCAGGTTGGATGGGGAGCGTCGCTGCACAGCTATTTTCAGGTCTCTCCAGAGATGATAGATTGGGTTCAAGTCCGGGCTCTGTCTGGGCCACTCAAAGACGTTCAGAGACTTGTCCCGAAGCCACTCATGCTTTGTCTTGGCTGTGTGCTTAGGGTTGTTAACCTGTTGGAAGGTGAACCTTTCCCATTCTGAGGTCCTGAGCAGGTTTTCATCAAGGATCTCTCTGTACTTTGCTCCGTTCATCTTTGCCTCGATCCTGACTAGTCTCCCAGTCCCTGCTGCTGAAAAACATCCCCTCAGCATGATGCTGCCACCAACATGCTTCACCGTAGGGATGGTGCCAGGTTTCCTCCAGATGTGACGCTTGGCATTCAGGCCAAAGAGTTCCATCTTGGTTTAATCTGACCAGAGAATCTTGTTTTTCATGGTCTGAGAGTCTTTTGGTGCCTTTTGGCAAACTTCAAGCGGGCTGTCATGTGCCTTTTACTGAGGAGTGGCTTCCGTCTGGCCACTCTACCATAAAGGCCTAATTGGTGGAGTGCTGCAGAGATGGTTGTCCTTCTGGATTCTAGAGCTCTGTCAGAGTGACCATCGTGTTCTTGGTCACCTCCCTGACCAAGGCCATTCTCCCCCGATTGCTCAGTTTGGCCGTGCAGGCCAGCTCTACGATCAGTCTTGGTGGTTCCAAACTTTCTTTCTTTTTTTATGTAACTTTTACAGTGAGGGAATAAAGTATTTGATCCACTGCTGATTTTGTACGTTTGCCTACTGACAAAGAAATGATCCGTCTATAATTTTAATGGTAGGTTTATTTGAACAGTGAGAGACAGAATAACAACAAAAAAATCCAGAAAAATGCATGTCAAAAATGTTATACATTGATTTGCATTTTAATGAGGGAAATAAGTATTTGACCCCACAGAGGTCAGACGATCACAGAGGTCAGACATTTCTTGTAGTTGGCCACCAGGTTTGCACACATCTCAGGAGGGATTTTGTCCCACTCCTCTTTGCAGATCTTCTCCTAGTCATTAAGGTTCTCCTTTGTTGCATTGGCCGTGTGTTTTGGGTCATTGGCATGCTGGAATACCCATCCACGACCCATTTTCAATGCCCAAGCCTCATGGCTTGGTTTTTGCTCTGATGCACTGTCAACTGTGAGACCCTATATAGACAGGTTTGTGCCTTTCCAAATCATGTCCAATCAATTGAATTTACCACAGGTGGACTCCAATCAAGTTGTAGAAACATCTCAAGGATGATCAGTTGTAACAGGATGCACCTGAGCTCAATTTCAAGTCTCATAGCAAAGGGTCTGGATACTAATGTAAATAAGGTGTTTTTATTGTTTTATAAAAAAAAAAAATGTGTGTAGATTGATAAGGAATTGTTTTTATTTAATCCATTTTAGAATAAGACTGTAACGTAACAAAATGTGGAAAAAGTCAAGGGGTCTGAATACTTTCCGAATGCAAAGTATATCGGTATCAGTAAGTTTTGTCCCCCATAAAATCGGTATCGGGCCCCCAAAAAACATATCGGTCCGGCTGTTGACATGAGAATTCGTCATAATGGTTATGTATGTCTTATTAATGTGTTATCAAGTCCTTCAAATAAAGTGCTGCTAGTATTTCCTTATGTCATCTGAAATTATAAGAGCAGCATGGTTGTAAATCTGAGGCCCCCCACCTCAGTCAGGAGGGCACATTGTGAGGGAGATTAGTCAGACGCCGTAATCTGAAAAGCATATGACCTGCTTGATTTGCCACATAAAATCCCCTGAGAGGAAGTTAGTGAAGTCTCAAAACAGTTGAACTGAACTAGTCTGGGAATCTTCTCTTCGAACAGAATGCATGAAACCCAGAGGAGATTCTAACATTCAAACAAGTTAACTCTCATTCATTCCCAGGGAGAGCTGCTTCTCTGAGAGTGAAGAGGAACGCAGTCTGTCATGGACACACAGCAAGGAACTCAAAGACTCCCTCGTTGATATGTACAAAGGTAAATACAAATGTTCAACTATGTATTCTAGTTATTATGTCAGATACTGATTTCCCTGTTGTTATTGTCGACTTTTTGTGAGAGTGGATGTGTAGCAGAATGTTCAAGTAGGATAAGCCAGTCTGGAAACGTTGCAGTATGTTGTTCTATAAAGATTGAATTGTTCTGTTAAGATAAGGTGCAAGACAACCAGAGCGTTTATAGTGAGTCCACTTCATAAGGGAGTCAAGAACACATTCTGAAGTGTAGCCTAATAACAGCAGTTCTAAGTCCTCAACTCAACCACTGTGCATTTTTCTATTTCACCACGGAGTTTCTAAGGCTTCTGAGAAACCGTCCTTTCCTTTTGACAGTAGAGACCAACGTGTGTAAGAATTGAATCTTGTGCGGATGATTTTGGTGTTAAATGTAATGTATTCAGAAGAGAGTGTGATGGGTTGGAAGGAATTACCACAAAGCGCTGTTGGAGAAATGTTAGACCCAAGTCTCTCCTCAAGAGGGCACACTTGCCATTTCAAATCATTGTTTGAGAAGTTTGGCAGGAAGAAAAACTGAGCCGGAGTTGGACCATCCTTTCTAAAACGTAATAAGTGAAGTTAGACCTTTTTCAAGCCTATTGAAGTGCTCTAAACTGTGGGTGTGACTGACATATATGTTTTCTGAACTAGCCTATTCCATTTATTGACAAATATATCAAGTCTCTCTTCAAATGCAAAAAGTTGCATTGTCCTTGGTTCGCTGCTAATCTTCAAAATAAATAGAATGGAAACAGGGAGCCATAGGCATAGACAGTCTGAACACCATAACAAATACGTTTGCCAAAAACCTTTTAGTACAATTTATTTGACTTAAATGAATATTTTCATCCATATTTTCCAAAACCTTTAGGCCTGTTACTCATTATTGTAGATCCTATTAATCCACAGATGTTGTGCTGGTAGTCCTCATTTGACAGTGTTCATCTTCATGACAGTGTGAAGTGTTTTTTTAAAAGTAGTTTGAATGATAAATGTTGTCCATTCATAGAGAAACCACCAGTGGTTATCAGGCATAGGGGATTGCTGCAGGACTGGTGGGGGACAAAAACAGGTAGTAGCTACTGCAGCAATCAAGAACTGCCCCAAGGCTGGTAGCCTATGCATTTTCCTGTTACAGTAGAGGCTAGTACAGCTGAATAGGACAATTCCCAACGGTAAGCGCTCTATGTTAATTGAAGCTGTTTTGACCTAGTGGCAGGTTCGTTGCGTTACTGATATGCAGATGTATCCTGCTCCAGCTCTGCTTGTCCTACAACATCCTAGTGCAGGAGGGTGGAGCCCAACGACTGGAGCAAGATGTAGCCCAACACAAATCCTGATATTAATATATAAAGAGCCTTAGAGGAAGGCGTGTCAGCTTGTCTGTGACCGGTACCTTGTCAAAAACTACACCTGGAGGCATTGTGGCTCACATTAATGTCAGCCCTGAGCCCCTGCAGGTACCCCATCAGACCCCAGCAGACACTGGTGGACATACACAGATAAAGAAAGCATACAAGGATGACAGGCAGATTCGCTCCTAGGTCCCAGCCTCTTGTGTTTCAACCTCTGTGAGACATGAAACCGTCACAGTGTCTCAATCAAGTCTAATCTGTCTTTAGGGGTTCATTTAATCTCTAGTTATTAACCTTTTCCTACAGAGCCTGTGTCTGCGAGCAGCGCTGAGCTCTCAGTTCTCAGATCCTACTCGCAGCCGTTCGTCATCACGAAGACAAATCCCTGATTCTCTTTAAAACAAGAAACACTTTGCTACGTGGGTCTGTCTGACTCACTTTAATGAGACTGACTCAGGCAGGTGGAACCATGGGTGTCAAATATCCTAACTTGTCTGAATCTTGGACATGCATATGCTTTGAGGATTATCACACGGTTCGTTCAGATGATTATGTGTCCATCCATAGTTAAGCAACAGTCAGAAATAATCAGAGTTGTTCCTACTTGTCAAAAAAAAACTTAACATGTTCTGCAAATGGAGAGAATTTGCTGTCTAATAAATATGGGTTATCAGAGACCAAAATAATTGTGCCTTTTTTCTAAGGGTAGTTAGGAAATGCTGCTTAGGCCTGCCCTATTTATTATGTATTATTATTCGTGTAAATTGAATAAATATGTGTTTGCCTTGACCACCGATAAGTGGATGTTCAATATGAAATCATAGCTCTGTATGAATTTGAGAGTCTAACATTTCCCAGCGAAGTAGCTAGCTCTGTTCCAAGTCAAGTGGCCGTGCTACCATTACACTGGACTGAAACACATAGCATCCAGAAGACAGCTTTTTGAACTCACGTCTGGTATGTCTAATTCCTGTGTATCCATCTGTCTGCTGACTGCTTTTTCTCCCACGGAGGATTCAAAGTGCAGCCTGCCTTCAAGCCCGGCGCCAAATAACAAACAATGTGAAGTTTCCTAGGGAGTTGAATTGGCTGTCTGAACAGGGAGAGAAGAGCTACAGTCCCAGAGAGCTTTGTTCTTAGCAGGTGGATCGACCTCTGCCCTAACCCTTACTCCCTCCTACTTCCCCCGCTCTTAGCATCAGTCTCCCAGGCAGGAAATGTAGTGTTTAAACCCATTGGGTCAGTGATACTAACAGCAGCTGGTAGCGGTGTGGAAGAAACCGTTTGGTCTCTAGTCTTCCCCCATCATTCACGACCCTCTGCGATGTTCCTCCAACACCCACCCACCCAGCCTCTCACTGACTCCCCCCTCCACCGGGGCAAGAGGCGCGCTATCGGCACGTTTGGGCTACCATGTGGGTCTGATTGAAGTCCTGAAATCCTTGGAATTGAGTGTGGTGTGGCCTAACAGGCCGCCCCGCTTCCTAAGTGGGTGGTCTCACTCTGAGCGGTAGGCAGGCACAGGGATTCTCAGCCTCTGTCCCTCTTTGTCTCCCTGTGTTGGTTTAGGGAATAGACACAGGGTGGGCACTGTTAAAACGGTGCCTGGGGTGATTATTCTGATCTGGGAGAGACCACAGCACATACACAGACTCACACACACATTGTTGTTGTACAGGTTTTGGATATTTTTGTGGTTCACTAAATGAAACATCTTAATTATTGAGTTATGTGTAATATAGCCTTAACCTTCCTTATTGAAGGTAGCTTCTAAAATGAAGCATCTCTGGTGATGATGGATACCCTGTTGTAACTTTAGCCAGCTGCCAGGAAGGGAATGGTGTCCAGTCCAATGCCTTGTTAAGGAATTTAAAATAATTCACCAGGAAATCAGCCTATTGTTTAGTCTCTGCTCGGTCTCAATAACATTGCAGCAATGTTGTGCAAATGCTGCATTGCAAGTCCCCCTCAATTGTGATCACACACCTGATGACCGCCTATGAACCATAGAGCAAAACAAACAGGGCTGGCTTTGCACAAACGGTCACTGCTGTGACCCGTGCTCAAACATCAAGTGCTAATGAGGACCTCTTGGTTGTGCTGCTGCTGTCAGACCTGGGTTCAAATAGTATTGTTTTTCTTTCACATGCTTTAAGCTGTAGTTGATTGAGCTTGCCTGGAATACCAGGGGTGTTTGGACTCTTTGGGACTATCCCATTGGTTCCATTGTGCCAGGCTAGCTCAGTCAAGCAATTTGAAATGAAACCAATACTATTTGAACCCAGGTGTGATTGGTTGGTTGTGCTCAACCCACAGCCACATTCACCCCCCAGAGGAGCTCTGCAACGCACAATGGCAGTTTTGACAGCTAGGAAAACATGTATTTAAATCCAACTTTGAATATTTTTGTAACCTAAACCCCACCTCCCTTCCTCCCCTTATCATTATTATTAGCTACTACAACTTATAGAAAGGCATCTTAGACACTGAAACCTTTTCCCTTTTCCTTTGGAAAGAATCCTGGAATGTTTGAGGCTGTTTCCCAAAAGGCATCCTATTCCCTACACAGGGAATAGGGTGCCATTTTGGCTATGGTAGGGCTCTGGTCAAAAGTAGTGCACTATGTAGAGTGTAGGGTGGCGTTTAGGATGCTGGCTGAGTGTTGATTCTAGAGCTGGGCCACTTGTCTCCTGCTGGTTGTTCTGAAGGACAGGTCGAAGCCAGAGCATCACTCATCCTTTACAAAAGCGCTTCATTTGGATTCCGTCCTAGCGCATAGCAAAGGTTCCTGTTTATAAGCATGTTAGTAGAGGGATTTTCTTAACAAAAGAAAACACCCCAGTATAAAGTCCTCCTTAAAGTCCTCCTAAAATAATCATTGTGTGTGTACTTGTGTGTATTGTGAATCCTCACATTGAAATGTAGTGACTAATGGATTGTGGGGCTAAAAGCAGATGAAATAATAGTTGGACAAATTATGTTCATTGAGGGTACTACAAACTTAGTCCTGTAGTAGTGAGTAATTTAGTGCTGCCTAACAGTTGCATAAAGAACTCAATTTACCCTAACCTGTGGATGTCACAATATTGCACCATGCAGGTATAGAGGGAAAGGTGAAAAGAAGGTAAGGATGTGAAACTGCCTGTCAAAGCCCGGCCACGTCATGTGACCCTGAGTTGACTCCTGAATGCAGGCGGACCCACCCACCTATCCCTCCTCAGTAGTTTCTGTAGAGTGACTAATAACATGTCCGTTCTTGTGACACGCCACTCTTTACAAGTTTCACAAGCCTGTCGGTTACAATGAGGCTTTGTTTGGTGTTGTTACTATGACACAACATAACACTTTTGCACTTACAACCATATAATTACATATTAGAAGTATTTTGAGTCTCCTGACCCATCCTGAATTTATTCCCATTGTTTGGCATCATTTATTCATTATCTTCATGAAAATATCAGGATTTTGATGGTCAATTGATCAATTATGTGAAACAAGCGTTCCAATAGAGAATGTGAAGGAAAAATGACATTTTCATTTCCCAACAAGAACTAATGTAGCCAAATATGCCGGAACGTATTATCTACTTATGGATAAGCCGAGGTTGTCTGACACAGATTTAGTCTGTTCTGAAGTGCTAGTGTTAGGGTAAGGTAAGCAAGGAAAGACCAGGGATGAGTCCTAAATGCCACACTATCCCCTCTAAAGTCCACTACTTTTGACTTGAGCCTAATATACTCCCTAGTCGCAAGTGAATATGGTGCCATATGTAAAGCTAGTTTGTTGTGCTCTGGAATACAAACGGTTTAGAAATCCTGGCTAACTAGATCTAGACATTTTAGGTAGGGATCCAATGGAGTATGTCTGTCTTGCTGAGTGCTGATGAGTAGTTAGCCCTCTGGTTGATGCTTGATAGATCGTCATTATTCAGGCTTTACATTCCCAATAAAGCCTCTGCTAAACCCAAAGCATTGAATATATAATCACATGTGATCGCTGTAATTCAAATAAGCACATTGGATGATGTGAGTGACAATAATTAGAAATCTGATTATCTGCACTGTATTTGCACTCTTGTTAGCTTAGCTGATAAGATTTGTCTTCCTCATTCGTCCAACAGTATTAAGAATTTAAACAAGTCCTTTATAGTGACTAAGGCCAGACACACTATGATGGGTTTGTGTTATCATGTACTTTTAGCCAAGCTCGATTCACTGTGTAAATGGTGTGTTTGGATAAATGCTATTAGACAGCGTTCACATTGATTCAAATGCAACCGCTTTTGAATTTTACCTCAGACATTAATCTTGGCTTTTTCGTCACTGGTTGTCAGTGCTCCCGAGTGGCGCAGCGGTCTAACGCACTGCATCTCAGTGCTAGAGGCGTCACTACAGACCCTGGTTCGATTCCAGGCTGTATCACAACCGGCCTGTGATTGGGAGTCCCATAGGGTGGCGCACAATTGGCCCAACGTCTCAAAAAAATCCCGTATCATTTTCCTAGGCCTACATACTGAGGCTATGCATCATTTTTCATAAAGCCCTTGTGAAAACAGGTTCACTATTTCTCATAGTCACTTTATGTGCAGAGGCTTTAGGATCACCTTTACGTTTTCAACCAGGGATACTATGCAGTAAGTACAATCAGACAGAGCGATGCCTTTTTCTCTCCTGAGTGTGAGATAAGATATTCAGGGGCTGATCTAGCAGTCTGCAGCAGGGTTTCGTGCTCTAAGCTATTCACTCTACACAGCTGTCACACCTACAAGGGATTGGGAAGGGTGGGCTTGCTTCCTTGGCTCCCCCCAAGCCTCCCGGCTCCCAGATTTTTCTCGACAAAAATTAGCTGGATCTTTGTGAAAATGAGGCACTCATCCTGGCTGATTCTGCAGGTCATTCCCCCCCCCCCTAATGCTGGAGGATCAGCGCTTCCTGTCCTGTTGACAGACTGCCACCCAGACTGGATCCATCCTGCGGAGGATCTGCAGTGGTGCGGCTTTCACCATACATTCCCCAGGGCTCAATTCAATTATCACTATCACTGAGGCTGAGCCTCCGATAGATAGAGATCTCGTGGTCCAATATCCTTCCTCTCAGGGCTCCCAGTCTAACATCAGAGAGGCACTAAGCCCAGGTATAGTCCTAATCAGGGTGTAGGCACACATTCACACACCTTGATTAGTGAGGTGGTTTAATAGGGCAGCTCTACTGGGTGGATGTAAACTATTTGACCAAAAGTTTTACTTTCCAATAGTCTTTCACTTTGACGTAGCAGCATAAGTTTGAGGGGGGAAAAGTTCTGTAAGAGTGATGAGACGCAGGTTCATCATCAGTACTTATTTGAGGTGACCTCTCTCTGCCTGCACCGTGGTAGTGGTGTTGTCTGAGGTTTACCTTTGTCAACTTAGCACATTGTTTTGGCAACAAATATGCATTGTCTCCTGAAAGGTGGCATCACTTGTACACAGCACTAGTACCTCAAACAAAGTTATGCTGTCTGACGTAAGACAATGACGAAAATGTCATTCGCTCGGCAATCTCGAGTTCTCTTAGAAGTTGTAGCCACACGTCTATCTAGCTTTAGAACATAGTTATGTTATGATGTATATCACTTGAAAGTGAACAAATGTAACTAGCTATGTCACCGTTTCAGGCAGGACACTGGCGGCTGTGAAACGACCTCAACAGAAAGCTCTGCATCACTCGTCGTGGTCGGCCATTGTGTGTTCCCTCTTTGTTCGCCTCTCACACACCTCCTGCTCTCTCTTTGCCCTCCATTTATCTTGTGGGAATGGCTAATATTACACACAGATCAATATTTGTCCCTTCAGAGGTCCTCAAGTTGAGTGTTTTTTTTTTACCAGTCTATTCAGCATTTTGTCAGTTTTGACGGTGGATGAACTATGAAATGGAAAGGTGCTAAGGTCAGTTACTGCATAAAGGCTGAAATGTGCCCTGGCTGGCTCGGTGCTTCATTGTCCATGCCTATTAATGTCATGGAATTCCACCCTGTACTCGCCTCTCTTTAAAAGACCCTTTACAAATGACCTGTTCGCTTTCTTTTAATAATAGCCCCATGTCCAAATATGTATCACTGGCATGTAGACCTATGTAAGAACCCTTTGTGGAAGTTTTGAGTGAAATGTTGTTGAAAGTTTGAGAAAAGCTCTTTGCCATCATTTGGATTAATGACTTAAACCCCCCAATAATTGTCTAACTTTGTTGTTCTAAAAAGGTTCTTATTTTATCGGCACATTAGGCTTATGTCTCCTGATAGTTTCAGAAAGAATCGGTTAGCTTTCACTTATTTCTTTATGGTAAACATAAAACTTGTACAGTATTTGAAAAACTAGTGATTCCATACCAGTTGATTCAAATGAGAAATTGGTTGCATTTCTTGTATTTTTAGCATGAATAATACATGTAAACTATATAACCACACTGTTATTGCAATAGTCAAATCAATAAACTACATAAATGAAAGTGTAACACATTTAATAAAACAATTCCACATGCCATAGATGGGCCTTTTGTGGAGCAAAATAGGAAGAATGTATCCAAATCTTTTCATCCCAGGGAAGTCAAGTCCATCACCTGCCTTGGAACAGGCAGCCCATAACAATCAACTGTCTCAGCAGGTGCCTTCTCTGGGTGTTAGTGTTCCATGCCATATAAGATGTATGTTTACCTAACCACCTACTACATTCTCCATCCATCTGCATTTTACTGGACCAAAAACCATAAGCACGCCGCTGCACAATTAAACCTGCTTTAAGTTCCTCTCCAGATTAATGTCTGTATCAAAATTCATAAAGAATAGTGGGAAGATTTGAAGCCTGAGCTAGAGGATTCACAGGGATTTTGTATGAAGCCCATTTAATCAGGATAACACTGTTATTAATATTCATCAAGTCAGCTGGAATACAAATGACTGTGGAATCTGGAAACTTTTGCCGCGGAAAATGTATTAAATGCAGCTTAAAAAATTAATGGAATTTTGTTTATATTAGGGGGTGAGTGGGGGGAATGCAAAACCCGGTATTGGTTGACTGAGATTGGGCTTAGATATTTCTTTTTGAAGAATTCCATCTTTGACAGACTTCAAAGGCTTTTTCAATGAATGCGATGCATGAATGGTCATTTAAAAGGATTTAAAGACATTACGCTGCAATAATTGTACATGAATAATAAGTAGCCCACAGAGGCAATTAGCTCAAAGTCTACAAGGCAAGAATATGAAGATCACAGAAAGACAGGAAAGGACAAAGAAAATGAGAAAAGTTTGAAATGCCGGATAAAGCTGGTTTCATCATTTAAAGGCTATTGTCATGGATTTTAAACCAGCACTCTTTCACCATTGTTTCAATTGCAGGCATCTGTTTGTCTCTTAAACATCACTTAATTGAAACACTAGTATATGAATTCTAATCCAATTCATGAATCGGGATAGTTTACAATTTGAGTTAGGGTTCTCTTTAAGCACCCAATTATGTTATGTTGACCATACCAGGCACTTGTAACATGATTGATCAACATGCATACTATTTCTGAAATACATTTTTAAAAAGTGCCCAACCTTGCTTGTGGGAAATAATGACCTTGACAAAGAATGACCATAATATAACTGTGAATCATGATTGGATTGATTGGTTCACATTTATTCATTAATAGGCAGGTCTTTGTATCTCCCACATAACCTCCTCCAAGTGCAACATTAAGCTTTAAAAGAGCAACTCCCAGACTCTCATCTCGTGGTGCAAAACTTCTATGAAAGGATAGAAATAAAGTCTCTTTTTGGGGGCGGAATGGATTATTGGATCATATTTCATTAAGGCTTTGTTTGGTGATTCACTGTGTGGAAACCCACGTCAATCAATGATTCAAGTTTGTATTTTGTCGAGCTGCGCCCTTTGCCGTTCCAATCCCATCTCGGTTCCTTCATCCCCCCCCAACCAAAATGATGAGAACATCAAAAGGTCAGGTTTGTATGCTCTGTTTTTCTGCTTCTCCTTTATCAAAGCTACTTTCTCATGTTCATGTTAAAGGATTACCAATCTCCTGAGCCATACCTACCACTGCTACCAGCCGTACCGGCTCAAAAGTCCCTCTCCTTCTACCAAATCCTCCCCCAAAAGACTAGCTTTTGCCCAGAGTCTATCACTGGGATTAATGGAGCCCTGTTGTTTCTCCCACAAAAAGCCAGTTGTCCGTTCACGCCTCACCGTGTCAGAGCTGAATAGCGTGTGAGCAGTGTGTGAGCAGTGTGTGAGCAGTGTGTGCTGGCTTACAACACAGGGATAACGTTCCACTGGCATCTGCCCTAGAGGTCACCCACCCGCCAAGCACCCAACCTCCCAAGAGCTTTCTCTTTTTCCCACTTCTTTCTTGTTCACTCTTTCTCCCTCCTCTCCTGGATCTGTCTCTAGGTCTCCTTCTTCACCTAAACTCTCAGTGGTTGTGGACCCACAAACTCATATGCCTTGTTATATCTGTCTTTCAACAACCCTAGCCCTCTTCTAGAAACAATTTTTGGGCCATCCGTATACCCTAAAGAGAAGGATAGAGACACTTTCTGGAGATTCTAAAGTGATTTGTATATCTATCAATATCTATATGGTTCATACAATAGAAACCACTTTGTGCCTCTTTGCCCCACCTTCAGAATGCTAGCCCAGCTCCCATGATGCATCTGGAAGGATTCTGTTGAAGTCGCTTACTGCAGTGGGTGTATTCTAATTGTCTTTTGTCTTAGCCCCGTCACCACTAGATGGTAGCCCTCTCCTACAGTAGACACACACACACACACACACACACACACACACACACACACACACTGTCTAAGAGCAACAGGCTCCCTTCCTGCTCCCTCCCCCAAACAGTGAATGTCAATGGTTCCCTTAATTGCTTCCAGTCAGTGTATTTGTTGCTTGCTTATGAATTAACTTGCAGTTATCGGAACCAATTTAACAGCCATCCTTTAATTACACCTGAGTAGAGGCTGAACTTTAATTGGTGGGGCTTCCTAACGAGCAAGGAGGATCTGATACGGGGCTTGAGCAGTATTAAATGACTGTTTACTTTCCTGATAACTAAAAGCATTAAATATTATCTGCGTGACGGGATTATGATTTGTTAATTGCCGGCATACATTAGTGCCTTGATAAACTGTTAGTTAGAGCAATGGTACGCAGTGGAGAGCTAGGGGGTAGATGATGAGATGACTTAAATAAAGCACCATTTCACTCTGCAAATGAAAGATGTCGGTCTTGTTTTGCTATACTCAGGGAGGTTATTAAAGATCCTCTCTCTGCAGCAGAGGTACCCCTGAGATCATATTGACAGGCTATAATTAATACTAACCTTTCCTCTAGGCTAATGTACTGTAAAGTGTATGCTTCGGTGCCTCCAACGAAATGCCTTTTTCCTGATTTTAAATGAATCATATCCATTTCTATATTATTTTCAGCTAATCCTAAAGTCAATGAGGAGCTGAAACAAAGACTGCCCTCCCCAGTAAGGCACCAACGCTCAGAGACCACGCTGCCACAACTTGGGTAAAGATGCCGTCGTATTATTCTCCTCCGCTCGTATGTACTGACATTGTTTGGGTATGGCTTTTCACCCACGTGACAAAAAAACGTTTGTTATAATATTACGGGATGTTTATCAGTGTTACTGTGACGACTCGCTGCAATAATGACTTCTTCTTTGTCGACTTGTGTGTTCTAAATCCTGAGCGAATGTTGGCTACAAAGGCTAAAAATACAAGCTCGTAGTCTTCTAGTTTGTTCATCCTCAGTTGAATGCGAAAACTAAATGGGATACGAATACAATTAGCTACTGTACGGGGAGTGTGTACACTGTACACTATGTCAATGTGTTAGGTACCTTTGTTCCCGCATTGTCGATTGTGTTAACATGATTTTCGTTGCACCCTTGTCTTCAAAGAGCATTTTATTTCTCTCAACAACGCCCTCTTTCAGACTCAATGCTGTTTGTAAATGTCCACAAAAAGATTAGAAATAGCTACCACATCCTGTAAAAAGGATGCTATGAGACTTTTCCCAGTTTAAAGATGGTTAAGACTTGCTTGCCGTAGCTTACAGGCTTAGCACTGGGAAGGTCATGCTGCTGTGACAGTGTTGACAGTGATGAGCTCTCTTTTCCCTGACCCCACGACTCACCTGTCAAGTCCTTGCTTGCGTCTCAAAGGGCACCCTATTCCCTATATAGTGCACTACTTTTGACCGGAGCCCTATGTAGGTAGGGCGCCGTTTGGAACGTGGCCCCTGTTAGCTACAGCAGTGGCCCACTTGAACATCTGAGCTCAGGCCATGCTCAGCTATAAATTCTACCATACCCATCCATGCACTGCAATATTAATGGATATTAGCAGTAGATTCAAAATAATTTTGAATTCATTTGAGTATATTTTGAATTGTTTCATTTGAATTCTTCATCTAAGTTTCTTCAGAATTTCACCTTTCGTTCCATCAGTTTAAGTTTTTATTTTGCTTTATTTCAGAAGTACTGACTTGGGAGCCATTTTGGGCACAACATCAAATCAACTTGTACTAGAGGTACCTGACAAAGACTGGCCACAAGGTATCTGACCTTTTTTTAAATTCTTCTTCCTATCATTCAAGACACAAAATATAGCATTTTGTAAATGGATGTCTTTCTTCAGTGCTTGAGCGCTACGCTGGCTGTATGTACAGTGGGGCAAAAAAGTATTTAGTCAGCCACCAATTGTTTTAAGTTCTCCCACTTAAAAAGATGAGAGAGGCCTGTAATTTTCATCATACAGTGCCTTGCGAAAGTATTCGGCCCCCTTGAACTTTGCGACCTTTTGCCACATTTCAGGCTTCAAACATAAATATATAAAACTGTATTTTTTTGTGAAGAATCAACAACAAGTGGGACACAGTCATGAAGTGGAACGACATTTATTGGATATTTCAAACTTTTTTAACAAATCAAAAACTGAAAAATTGGGCGTGCAAAATTATTCAGCCCCCTTAATGTCTCTATCAGTTTTGCACATCGAGAGACTGACATTTTTTCCCATTCCTCCTTGCAAAACAGCTCGAGCTCAGTGAGGTTGGATGGAGAGTATTTGTGAACAGCAGTTTTCAGTTCTTTCCACAGATTCTCGATTGGATTCAGGTCTGGACTTTGACTTGGCCATTCTAACACCTGGATATGTTTATTTTTGAACCATTCCATTGTAGATTTTGCTTTATGTTTTGGATCATTGTCTTGTTGGAAGACAAATCTCCGTCCCAGTCTCAGGTCTTTTGCAGACTCCATCAGGTTTTCTTCCAGAATGGTCCTTGTATTTGGCTCCATCCATCTTCCCATCAATTTTAACCATCTTCCCTGTCCCTGCTGAAGAAAAGCAGGCCCAAACCATGATGCTGCCACCACCATGTTTGACAGTGGGGATGGTGTGTTCAGCTGTGTTGCTTTTATGCCAAACATAACGTTTTGCATTGTTGCCAAAAAGTTCAATTTTGGTTTCATCTGACCAGAGCACCTTCTTCCACATGTTTGGTGTGTCTCCCAGGTGGCTTGTGGCAAACTTTAAACAACACTTTTTATGGATATCTTTAAGAAATGGCTTTCTTCTTGCCACTCTTCCATAATGGCCAGATTTGTGCAATATACGGCTGATTGTTGTCCTATGGACAGAGTCTCCCACCTCAGCTGTAGATCTCTGCAGTTCATCCAGAGTGATCATGGGCCTCTTGGCTGCATCTCTGATCAGTCTTCTCCTTGTATGAGCTGAAAGTTTAGAGGGACGGCCAGGTCTTGGTAGATTTGCAGTGGTCTGATACTCCTTCCATTTCAATATTATCGCTTGCACAGTGCTCCTTGGGATGTTTAAAGCTTGGGAAATCTTTTTGTATCCAAATCCGGCTTTAAACTTCTTCACAACAGTATCTCGGACCTGCCTGGTGTGTTCCTTGTTCTTCATGATGCTCTCTGCGCTTTTAACGGACCTCTGAGACTATCACAGTGCAGGTGCATTTATACGGAGACTTGATTACACACAGGTGGATTGTATTTATCATCATTAGTAATTTAGGTCAACATTGGATCATTCAGAGATCCTCACTGAACCTCTGGAGAGAGTTTGCTGCACTGAAAGTAAAGGGTCTGAATAATTTTGCAAGTTTGAAATATCCAATAAATGTCGTTCCACTTCATGATTGTGTCCCACTTGTTGTTGATTCTTCACAAAAAAATACAGTTTTATATCTTTATGTTTGAAGCCTGAAATGTGGCAAAAGGTCGCAAAGTTCAAGGGGGCCGAATACTTTTGCAAGGCACTGTAGGTACACTTCAACTATGACAGACAAAATGAGAATTTTTTTTCCAGAAAATCACATTGTAGGATTTTTAATGAATTTATTTGCAAATTATGTTGGAAAATAAGTATTTGGTCAATAACAAAAGTTTATCTCAATACTTTGTTATATACCCTTTGTTGGCAATGACAGAGGTCAAACGTTTTCTGTAAGTCTTCACAAGGCTTTCACACACTGTTGCTGGTATTTTGGCACATTCCTCCATGCAGATCTCCTCTAGAGCAGTCATGTTTTGGGGCTGGTGCTGGGCAACACGGACTTTCAACTCCCTCCAAAGATTTTCTATGGGGTTGAGATCTGGAGACTGGCTAGGCCACTCCAGGACCTTGAAATGCTTCTTACGAAGCCACTCCTTCGTTGCCCGGGCGGCGTGTTTGGGATCATTGTCATGCTGAAAGACCCAGCCACGTTTCATCTTCAATGCCCTTGTTGATGGAAGGAGGTTTTCACTCAAAATCTCACGATACATGGCCCCATTCTTTCCTTTACACGGATCAGTCGTCCTGGTCCCTTTGCAGAAAAACAGCCCCAAAGCACGATGTTTCCACCCCCATGCTTCACAGTAGGTATGGTGTTCTTTGGATGCAACTCAGCATTCTTTGTCCTCCAAACACGACGAGTTGAGTTTTTACCAAAAAGTTATATTTTGGTTTCATCTGACCATATGACATTCTCCCAATCTTCTTCTGGATCATCCAAATGCTCTCTAGCAAACTTCAGACGGGTCTGGATATGTACTGGCTTAAGCAGGGGTAGGTACTGCAGGATTTGAGTCCCTGGCGGCGTAGTGTGTTACTGATGGTAGGCTTTGTTACTTTGGTCCCAGCTCTCTGCAGGTCATTCACTAGGTCCCCCCGTGTGGTTCTGGGATTTTTACTCACCGTTCTTTTGATCATTTTGACCCCACGGGGTGAGATCTTGCTTGGAGCCCCAGATCGAGGGAGATTATCAGTGGTCTTGTATGTCTTCCATTTCCTAATAATTGCTCCCACAGTTGATTTCTTCAAACAAAGCTGCTTACCTATTGCAGATTCAGTCTTCCCAGCCTGGTGCAGGTCTACAATTTTGTTTCTGGTGTCCTTTGACAGCTCTTTGGTCTTGGCCATAGTGGAGTTTGGAGTGTGACTGTTTGAGGTTGTGGACAGGTATCTTTTATACGGATAACAAGTTCAAACAGGTGCCATTAATACAGGTAACGAGTGGAGGACAGAGGAGCCTCTTAAAGAAGAAGTTACAGGTTGTTTGTAGGTGACCACCATAATTTGCAAATAAATTCATTAAAAATCCTACAATGTGATTTTCTGGATTTTTTTTCTCATTTTGTCTGTCATAGTTGAAGTGATGAAAATCACAGGCCTCTCTCATCTTTTTAAGTGGGAGAACTTGCACAATTGGTGGCTGACTAAATATTGTTTTGCCCCACTGTATCTGTGTTTGTAATTGCACATTATAGGAATATTTTGTTCACTTCAGTATTTGGAAACCTGTGTAAATGACTGCAGATTTCAGAGCCTGGGTGTTCCTGCCTGTTTACCCACTTGCTTTAGTTTCAATGCTGTTCCATGCGATACATAAACATTTATTTGCAAGTGTAAATCACTTCCAGCTAGGGTGTCACTTTGCCATCTAATAACCATTACCTAGACCGTCCGAAGTCATATGGCACTGCCACTATTTAGATAAACTGGTTGGAATGACAATGAGCGATAAACAGATTATTTACCCATTGATTTATATGTACACTAGATGACTGACAGGGGGGTGCTGTTTTGAAGCCACCGCGCCTCCATCTTGGCACTCCCCCCACCGTTGTAAATAAAATATTTTGGAAGCTATAGAAATGCATTTACTAATGTCTACATTTGTTATGCCACATGTATTTTATTACATACACCTTAATCCATACTTTAAATTCTATTATGTAAGCTAAAGATAACATTTTTAAAAATATTTTTAAAATCCCTTAAAGTTAAACATTTTTAAGTGCTAATGTAAACAATGTTTAAATAAATGTAAATTTGTCCTTGAAACATTTAATTGAAAGACTGTAGAATTCCATTCATTCCTATGGAGGACTGATACTTCTGGGGAGTGCCAATATGGCCGACCGATGGCTTCAAAGCCTCTCATTGGCCAATACATAGCATCAGCATTCCAGGGTTTATATACGTCATTGGTATTTACCCACCCTTCACCAAACACTCCTGATATGTAAATGTATTCAGCTCCTCTGCTCAAATATACATTTGGGCTGTAGCTAAAACACTTAGTCTTGCTAGCCAAACAGCTATTAATGACATGGCCTGTACGATTATTAAAAGATGGCAAGCAGAGTGGTGTTTCCTGTGGTATCAGGAGCGAGCCGGAAAGGAACTCCAAAAGGAGACGTTTTTGCAAGCAAAGGCTGCTGGCCCTACTCATCATGGGTACATATACTTCTTCCTAAATGTCCTCCCATACTTGTTGGCGTGTGCTATCGGCCTCCTAAGCATAATAATGTATATGATTTACTTGAATCGAATTGCTGTGATCACAATGTATTTGCTGATAGGGAATGTTTTCTGCTTGGCGATTTTAATACCAATGTGCACTTATCACCCAAGAAAAGTTAAATGCTCTGTACAACTTTGATCAGTTATTTGGACTAAAACAACTGATTGTTGAGCCAAACCCAGGTGTGAATTGACAGTAAATCAACTTTGGATTTGATTATTCTATCAGATCAAGAGAAAGTCTGTCAGTCAGGAATCTTAAATATTGGTTTTAGTGATCATATGGTAAAGTACTGTACCCGTAAGAAATCCAAAATCCTACTTGAGCCAGGTAATAACCACATGAAGGTACGGTCTATGAAAGGAACGTTTTGTAGAAGTACTTGGAATTTTGGATTGGTCTCATGTACTAAACTGTGATGATGTTGATCAAACTTGGTATCTTTTTAAAGATATTTTTCTGTCTGCACTCGACTCTCTGGCTCCAGTGAAACAAATTCAAATCAAACAGCGGTCAGGGAAATGGATCACTTCCGAGATCTTAGACCTCATAAGGGAACGGGATCGCTACCTGGCCAAATTCAGAAGGACAAATCTACAACACGATTATTATGGTTATATTAACTGTAGAAACCAGCAAAATGGATAAGGACAAATCCCAACAATACAAATCAAATTATATTGGTCATATACACATGGTTAACAGATGTTATTGCGAGTGTAGCAAAGTGCTTGTGCTTCTAGTTCTGACAGTGCAGCAATATCTAAGTAATACCTAACAATTCCACAACAAATACCTAATACACACAAATCTAAGTAGAGGAATGGAATAAGAATATATAAATATATGGATGAGCAATGTCAGAGCGGCATAGGCTAAGATGCAATAGATAGTATAGAATACAGTATAAACATATCAGATGAGTAATGCAAGATATGTAAACATTATTAAAGTGGCATTATTAAAGTACATAGACACTGTTAATGAGAACTTACACCAGCCTCGTAAACTGTGGAACATGTTAAAGGACATTGGCTCATAAACTCCCCATAAGGTAAAATCTTGTAGTATTGGCCTGGATATTGATGTTTTCCATGACCAGGAAAAGGTTGCAAATCATTTTAACACCTTTTTTTACCACTATAGCCTCATCTCTGATTAAAAAGTTACCGACCTGTTCTGGACACTATGGCCAGTCTTTAATTTAACAACTTTTACCATAGCAAAGGTATCACAAATGATTTGTTGGAGCTGTGCATGGTAACAGAGGACTACTATGCTTATTGAGCACAAACAAAGCAACTGGGCTGGATAACCTTCCTGCAAGATTCATAAAGGAGAGCCTTCCTGCAAGATTCATAAAGGATGGTGCTTGTGTCACTGCTAAAATGATAACGCATATTGTGACCCTATATTGGAAACTACAGGCCTGTGTCGATGCTCAGCCCCTTATCCAAAGTTGTTGAGAGATGAGTTTTTAATCAACTTGAAGGATACCTTCTCGAGCACAAACTTCTTTATGAACTCCAATCTGGCTTTAGAACAGCTCATTTCACGGATACTTGCCTTATCCACCTTTTTGACCACATCAAGCAGGAAAGTGAGATGGGGAAATATACAGGTTGCAGAAAGCTTTTGACACTGTGGACCATGATATTCCCCTGATGAAACTGAAATGCATGGGTCTAAATGTTGTAAATTAATTGGTTTGGGTCTTATCTGACCAACAGAACACAAGTATGTAATGTTAGTGTTGTTCTGTCAGAGGCCAAAGAAATATCCTCTGGAGTACCACAGGGATCAATTTTAGGGCCTCTTATTTCTTATATACATTAATGATATGCCAGATACAGTAAAGCTCAAACTCCTGCTTTATGCTGATGATTCAGCCATACTGGTATCAGGGAAGGATACAGTTTACATAGAGGAGACCCTGAGTAAGGAATTGCATTTTGTTAGAGATTGGTTAACAGACAACAAATTGTCGCTACATTTGGGAGAAAAACTGAATCGTAGATTGCTTTAGGGCTGACAAGATAAAGGAAAACTGTGCAGGCAAGGAGATTGAATCTAAAACAAGTGTAACTTATCTTTGTGTGTCCCTAGATCAATCCCTTTCTGGAAACCTGATTGCTGCTAAAATTCTTTCTAAAATGGCGAACAAATAGAGATGTTTATATCTATATCTACACTAGATATTTTAAGTTGTGTAAAGTACTTAAGTAAAAATACTTGAAAGTACTACTTAATTAGTTTGTACTTTAATATTTGTATTTTTGACATCTTTTACTTTTCACTCGATACATTTTCCTTGACACCCAAAAGTAGTCGTTACATTTTAAATGCTTAGCAAGACAGGAAAATGATCTAATTCACACACTTATCAACATCCCTGGTCATCCCTATTGCCTCTGATCTGGCGGACTAACTAAACAAAAATGCTTCGTTTGTAAATTATGTCTGAGTGTTGGAGTTTGCCCCTGGCTATCCATTAAAAAAAATAAATGTTACAAGAAAATGGTACCATATGATTTTCTTAATATAAGGAATTTGAAATTATTTATACTTTTACTTTTGATACTTAAGTATTGTTTAGCAATTACATTTACTTTTAATACATAAGAATATTTAAAACCAAACACTTTTGGACTTTTACTCAAGTAATATTGTACTGGGCGACTTTTACTTGAGTCATTTTCTATTAAGGTATCTTTACTTTTACTCAAGTATGACAATTGGGTACGTTTTCCACCACTGTATTTTAACATCAAAGTTAAGAAACTGCTTGTCTCAACCTTGATTCAGTGTCATTTTGATTATGCCTACTCTGCTTGGTATAGCGGGCTATCAGAAAAGCTGATGCAGGTCATGCAAAATAATGTTATCAGGTATATGCTGAATGTCTCCCCTAGGACCCACATAGGGGTACAGGAGTTCCGGGAGGTGGGCGTGTTGCCTTTGGAGTCCAGAGTGGACCAACTTAAACTTAATCATATGTTTGACATCTTAAATGATTGTGCCCCAGGTTATATGAAAAACCACATTGTTATGGTCTATAACCAACACAGTTACAATACCAGAGCTAGTGTTAGGTCTTTTAAAATCCCAAGAGTAAACAGTACTGCGAGGAGCACGTTTTTCTATACAGGGATTTGTCTATGGAGTAGCTTCCCCCTGGGGATCAAGCAAAGAAAAAGTAGAAATGGTTTTAATTTGGACACGGTTGTCTAAGTAAGAGAAACCGTTCCACTGCCCCTTGTGCCCCCTACTGCCGGTCAGGTGTATTCATTTGAAGGATCTATATGATGTGTAATGAATAGATTGTTTTAATGTGAAATGAATATGGTTAATTTTTAAGGTTAGGGAGAAGTGCTGTGAATAGTGACACTTTTTAGGATGTCTATATGAATGAATGTATTTATGGTTGTTTGTAATTTTCTCTTGTCTTTTAATCATTATATGTGCTATTGTTTTTACCATCGAGGACCAATTTGGAAACGAGCGTTTTAATGAATACTTTTAAGTGATATCATCTGGTTCCACATTGTACATTTTGTTGTATATGCCTGTTACACAAAATAAATTAAATTCAATGTATCTTCTTGACTTTTACACTATTTACCACATAAAACGTCACATCTATCCTTGCAGCCCCAGTCTTTGAGTAGATTTTTCTCATCCTTGAAAGGAGAATCTCCCTCAGTTTTTCCCCATAGGAAACAGCCAACTGTCAGATTAAACAACACCAGCTCTCACCATTGGGAAATGCCATACTTTGTGGAGACAGTTGTCTTTGTGGGGACCCGTCACGACCAGAATGTTTTTTTTTTTAAGTGGTAACCCAGGTTTAGGAACAATGTGTCCCATATTTTCAGTGTGACAAAGGGGGCTATATAAGCGCGTTTGGTGTTGTTCATGTTTGAATGTACTGTTTGCATCGGTGAGTCTTAAATAGAATACTAATAATTGTCTGCAACAATCCAGAGAGGAGGACCCTGGCAACAACGATACGAGGAGGCGGCAGACCTCCCTGATCTCCACTTCAAAACCTGACCTTTTGCAAAATAATTGTCACCGCTAAGCTGGAGCTTCTTTTGGACATAGTGGGGCAATTCTGCTCATGGGCTTCTCCATCACAACGCATTTATTAACACAACAGACTGCTGCTTTAAAAAAGAAAAACGTCTGATGCTCTTTAAACCAGCTCATGTTTGAATTCTACCATATTTGAATTGCATTGATGTTTTATTCCTTAAAATATTTTTCGTAATCATAAAGAGGAGTCATTTTTCATGTGACGCTTGAACGAGGAGGTCAAGTTGGAACTCGGAAGGCAATCATACTTTAAAGTACTGACGGGAGGTTCGGCTCTTTTTACTATCTCTGATCTTTTCGACTCTTTCAGTCAAAAGAACGACTCTTTCGACTTATTTCGTTCATTTGATTCAGTCATGCCCATTACTCAGGACCCCCTACCGGTGAACGATGAACTCAAAACTCGAAAGAGTCATGATTCTACAAAGCCTCTGACAAGTTGTTCACCATAGGTGGCTTATTTGAGCTGTCAGTTGTGACTGAGACTTGTTAACGTGTGCTTTAAACAAGGTACATTTGTTGATTTCTAAGCATACCAATAAGATTGTCTTGATACATTTGAAACAAGGCCTAGCTGAGGCCGCAACCGGATTAGATTGTGAACGACTCTTGGCGGAATGCATTGCTTGACTGCAGTGAGGGGTGATAAGCAGCGCAATGTCATTTGCGAACTGCAGGCCCCCAACGATTCAATCTCAAGTTGGAGTTTGTTGAGCAGAGGCTGTGTATGCAATGGTTCTACAAAGCTGTGTCCATCATCACATTCAATAATCAATGAATTGCGTTCGCTCTTCCACCATGCCAGATTAATTATCAGTTCTAAATATGTCGTTTTATTTTCTATGTTCATAACAATCATAACTTGACCTTTTTGAATATGACTTTCTTGAAAGCATTTTAGCTTATTTTCTATCAGGATTGAGCATTAGAATTTGACTAATTAAGGTTAAGCACCTCGGCAGATTTGTCACATAGTCGGCTCGGGGATAGGGAATGCTCTAACTGCTAGGCTAGCTGCCTCCCTTTCTCTCCCTCTCTTCTCCTCTCTTCTCTCTTTCTCTCTGGCTCAGCTCTCAACAGAAACATTTACAGAGCACCATGTAGTTCCCTGCCAGCACTAGTCACCAAGCCTCTTTGTATTCCCTTGTTTCCCCAAGAAGCCCCCCCACCCCTCCCCAAAATGACTGAAAATAGCCCATTCCACCAGCTCATAATTCACTGGGTCTTTAAGTGGAACAATATTGTCATGGTCGGTGTTGAAGATGCTCTTAGATGTTTTATTTCTATTCACACGCCACTAATGTCCGTTTATTTTCTTACCACATGTTCATCTAAGCATTTTACCGTATTTTGCACAGTGATTGATGTGTAACCATTTTCCCACAACTTCCGAAGGATATGGAACAAAACATTTACCAGATGTTGCCTGTTTTTTGTTTTTTTTTAGCATTTGTACCCTATTAAGCTTAATTCATTCTGTCATCTCGGTAACTTTAGTTCCCCTGTATTTTACACCCATAGAGGAAGAGAGTCGGTCATCCAGATCTCCATCACCTCAGGCCCACCACAGGAGATCTCCCTCACCCCAGGCCCACCACAGGAGATCTCCATCACCTCAGGCCCACCACAGGGCTCCAGACACAGGCAGGAGGATGGAGGAGGAGAGGACCTCCAGCCGGAGCCCATTCACCCAGGACGGCTACAGGTCAGAGGGTCACAGCCAGGGGTCGAACAGCAGTCCTCCAGTCTACAGAAGACACCTCGTCCCTCCAGACTCCAGCCAAGCTCTACAATCAAGGTGAGCTCTCTTAGAGCCCAATCGTAACTAACGCTGTAGTCAGAAATACGTCAATCGTATTTTGGTCAACAGGTGATTTTCGCAAAAAACAAGTTACGTGCACGGCTCCCAGAAACACTTTAACGAGAAACACATACGGTGCATTCGGAAAGTATTCAGACCCCTTGACTTTTTCCATATTTTGTTACGTTACAGCCTTATTCTAAAATTGATTAAATAATTGTTTTCACTCATCAATCTACACACAATACCCCATAATGACAAAGCAAAAACAGTTTTTTATACATTTTTTTCTAATTTATAAAAAATAAAAAACACCACATTTACATAAGTATTCAGACCCTTCACTCAGTACTTTGTTGAAGCACTATTGACAGCGATTACACGCTCGAGGCTTTTTGGGTATGACCCTACAAGTTTGGCACACCTGTATTTTGGGGAGTTTCTCCCATTCTTCTCTGCAGATCCTCTCAAGCTCTGTCAGGTTGGATGGGGAGTGTCGCTGCACAGCTATTTTCAGGAATGATGGAGGCCACTGTGTTCTTGGGGACATTCAATGCTGCAGAAATGTTTTGGTACCCTTCCCCAGATCTGTGCCTCAACACAATCCTCTCTGAGCTCTACAGACAATTCCTTTGACCTCATGGCTTGGTTTTTGCTATATAGACAGGTGTGTGTGCCTTTCCAAATAATGTCCAATCAATTGAATTTACCACAGGTGGACTCCAATCAAGTTGTAGAAACATCTCAATTATGATCAATGGGAACATGATGCACCCGAGCTCAATTTCGAGTCTCATAACAAACAGTCTTAAGTACCTATGTAAATAAGGTATTTCAGTTTTTTTAATTTTTTAATACAAACCTGTTTTCGCTTTGTCATTATGAGGTATTGTGTGTAGATTGCTGAGGAAAATGTTTAATTTAATAAATGTTTGAATAAGGCTGTTATGTAACAAAATTTGGGAAAAGTCAAAAGGGTCTGAATATTTCCCAAGGCACTGTACATGTACCTGTGAAGGAGTATCTGTACCCACTATAACACTTGGCAATATTGGCGCATGAAAATGATGTAATAAAGCGTCACTCCAGTCATTTTGTTTCCTTGTGTGTGGTCTGTCTGGTAACAAGAGCTGTTTCTGAGTGACCTAAACCTGTTTCTACAACCTAAAGATGTGCTACTGTGTCTTTGTCCTCTTGTAAAGATATGAAGGTCTAGATAGATACAGTGGGGAGAACAAGTTGATACACTGCCGATTTTGCAGGTTTTCCTACTTACAAAGCATGTAGAGGTCTGTAATTGTTATCATAGGTACACTTCAACTGTGAGAGACGGAATCTAAAACAAAAATCCAGAAAATCACATTGTATGATTTTTAAGTAATTAATTTGCATTTTATTGCATGACATAAGTATTTGATCACCTACCAACCAGTAAGAATTCCGGCTCTCACAGACATGTTAGTTTTTCTTTAAGAAGCCCTCCTGTTCTCCACTCATTACCTGTATTAACTGCACCTGTTTGAACTAGTTACCTGTATAAAAGACACCTGTGCACACACTCAATCAAACAGACTCCAACCTCTCCACAATGATCAAGACCAGAGAGCTGTGTAAGGACATCAGGGATAAAATTGTAGACCTGCACAAGGCTAGGATGGGCTACAGGACAATAGGCAAGCAGCTTGGTGAGAAGGCAACAACTGTTGGCGCAATTATTAGAAAATGGAAGAAGTTCAAGATGACGGTCAATCACCCTCGGTCTGGGGCTCCATGCAAGATCTCACCTCGTGGGGCATCAATGATCATGAGGAAGGTGAGGGATCAGCCCAGAACTACACGGCAGGACCTGGTCAATGACCTGAAGAGAGCTGGGACCACAGTCTCAAAGAAAACCATTAGTAATACACTATGCCGTCATGGATTCAAATCTTGCAGCGCACGCAAGGTCCCACTGCTCAAGCCAGCGCATGTCCAGGCCTGTCTGAAGTTTGCCAATGACCATCTGGATGATCCAGAGGAGGAATGGGAGAAGGTCATGTGGTCTGATAAACTCCACTCGCCGTGTTTGGAGGAAGAAGAAGGATGAGTACAACCCCAAGAACACCATCCCAACCGTGAAGCATGGAGGTGGAAACATCATTCTTTGGGGATGCTTTTCTGCAAAGGGGACAGGACGATTGCACCGTATTGGGGGGAGGATGGATGGGGCCATGTATCGCGAGATCTTGGCCAATAACCTCCTTCCCTCAGTAAGAGCATTGAAGATGGGTCGTGGCTGGGTCTTCCAGCATGACAACGACCCGAAACACACAGCCAGGGCAACTAAGGAGTGGCTCCGTAAGAAGCATCTCAAGGTCCTGGAGTGGCCTAGCCAGTCTCCAGACCTGAACCCAATAGAAAATCTTTGGAGGGAGCTGAAAGTCCTTATTGCCCAGCGACAGCCCCGAAACCTGAAGGATCTGGAGAAGGTCTATATGGAGGAGTGGGCCAAAATCCCTGCTGCAGTGTGTGCAAACCTGGTCAAGAACTACAGGAAACTTATGATCTCTGTAATTGCAAACAAAGGTTTCTGTACCAAATATTAAGTTCTGCTTTTCTGATGTATCAAATACTTATGTTATGCAATAAAATGCAAATTAAATTAATTAATTAATTAATTAATTAAAAATCATACAATGTGATTTTCTGGATTTTGTTTTAAATTCCGTCTCTCACAGTTGAAGTGTACCTATGATTTAAAAAAAATTACAGACCTCTACATGCTTTGTAAGTAGGAAAACCTGCAAAATTGGCAGTGTATCAAATACTTGTTCTCCCCACTGTAGGTAGGTAGGTAGGTAGGTAGATATATAGATAGACAATAATATGAGGCATTGCTGCGCGGAATCATATTCCTGGCTACAAGAGGGAAGTAATCTACATGGCAATACACTGCCGTAATACCTTAATATTACCTTAAAGGTCAACTGTATGATTTGCCTAATATAACAGAGTAAATAAAGACACTGTAATATGCCTGAAATAGTGCAGAGTGCATCCCTTGCGTATTTGATAATTGCGTGTCTGTTTCGTTGGAGACAAGGCTATAACTAATTTGTGTTGCCGTTCGCTCTCAAGTTTTAATATTGTTGCTCTCTCTCTAATCAAATTATTTTTCTCCCATAATGCAGTATAAAAGAAGACCAAGGAAACATTAAAGTTAGCAGTAGTTCCTTTGACTCCAAAAAGCAAAGCCTCGTCCTTGACAAAGAGAAGAATATTGCCTTCCTGCTGAAGGAGCTGGATTCACTCAGAGAGCTCAATAAGAAGGTAGGTTGAAATGTTAAAGGAATCTTGCCCTGCTAGATACAGGTCCTAGCTAAAATACATGGCATTTGTAGTTCCAGCTTTTTTTTCACTCAAATGTCCTTTGTCGTAACTTGTCCTCTTCCTCTTTAAATAGATGATTGTGTTGTGTCTGTCACAGCTGCCAACTATTGAGTGTCCACCTCTCTTGTCCACCTCTCTCTTACCCGCCATGTCCAAAGCATATGACTAGCTGGTTATCCTGTCCTGTCCTGTGTTTGGTCTGGAGCATGCCCAGTGTCCCTCTGTGCACAGGCTGCCTTCTTGCAACTGAGCGCCTGTTAGAGAGGGTGTAGCCACAGAGAGGCCCTCTGAAACGGCTATAATTGATGCCTCTGGTTTGCAAGTAGCTGTGACTCCTGACAGAAAGTCAGGAACAGTTCCCAAGAGTCTGTTTTTGCTGGCAGGGCCGTGAGAGCCGACTCTGAGGACTCAACTGAGGCATGTTTTCAAAGTGCGGGGGGGGGGGGGGGGACACACCAACTCGGAGCAAAATATTTAAGACAGGAGGTTAAATCTATCACTAGGTCTTGTAAAATATCACTCCCCGACAAGATTTATAGGAGTTCAATAGCAGTGCTTCTTTTTTATTGGAGTCTGAAATAATGTGATGTAGAGGCTCGATTGTATAACTTGTTATAGAATGCCTGAGTGATGGTATCTATATAATATTCTGTTTGTTAAATGGATGGTTGTCACCACCCGGGAAACTACAACAGTTAATTAGTATGTTGTCAAACTGCAGGATGGAGTCAGGTGTCTATCTGTTGTTTTGCATGAGGTTAAAGTTAGTGACTATGTCTGGACAATTACCGACAGGCTCTGCAGCTCAGCATTGGTTGGGGTCAATTCCATTTTCAATTCATTTCTCAATTCAATGAACGTGCCAATTTTGAAGTCTGTCTGGTTTTGTGCTCTCCTGCAGCTCCAGGACAAGTTGGCCGTGAAGGAGAAGGAGTTAGAGAGCAGGCTGGTGGACGCTGAGCTGATGCAGACTCAACTGGATGCCCGGGCCTGTGAGAAGGCTGGAGGTACGTTATGGAGGGGGGAGAGGCTAGGGGAGAGAGGACAGACCCTGGGCCTGTGGGAAAGCTGGAGGTACGTTATGGAGGGGGGAGAGGCTAGGGGAGAGAGGACAGACCCTGGGCCTGTGGGAAAGCTGGAGGTACGTTATGGAGGAGGGAGAGGCTAGGGGAGAGAGGACAGACCCTGGGCCTGTGGGAAAGCTGGAGGTACGTTATGGAGGAGGGAGAGGCTAGGGGAGAGAGGACAAACCCTGGCCCTGTGGGAAAGCTGGAGGTACGTTATAAAGGGGGAGAGGCTAGAGGAGAGAGGACAAACCCTGGGCCTATGGGAAGGCTGGCCGTAGGAAGGGTCATAGAGTACAGAGAGTACAATAGAGTACATTGAGGATAATAACATCTCAAATAAAGCCTATTATCTGACCAGTTATCATTTTTTCTGCGCTGTAATGTAAAGTGATGACCCATAGGATTTTCAAGATGGCCTAAAGGCAAGCAATGTCTACAAGATGAAGTTAGAACGTCGTTCTCCTCAGACATTTTATCCCTGATGAACTTTGGTAGAAGTAAAACGGAGATGTCAAGTGTGAAAAATAATTATACGTTTGTTTTACATGCAACTTGAGTATCAAAAGGAATTGTAACTTACTAATCGTATTTGTTAATGTAATTTAACCGCTCCCAACCTTCACTGAACAAATATTAGAATTTAGCTGAGCAAATAACTTCTTTTCTTTACTATTGCTTTTCTTCTTAGGTGAGAGCCCTCCCAACCCACCTAATAATTCAACAAAATACGGTACATCGAGCTGCACAATTAGCAGCTCCAATTGTGCCTTTAATAAATTTAAAGTGTGTGTCGTGTAGCCTATTTGCCGTCCTCATATTAATATGATTTGCATGGCTCAGGGAGGCGATGTTTAATGAGCAAATTCCAGCTAAAATGCTATATTGATTTTCTTACTGAACTTTGTAATGGCTTACAGCGAGGCTCACTGTTTATCATTAAGCCATCTCTGAGACGGTAGAAGAATTAGCTGTTGATGGATCTCAGGGGCTCTTTCGTAGTGGGATTAACAAAGGGATCTGAAGACAGTGGTAATCCCAAAATCTGCTGGTTTTAAGGCAGCCGGCATACAGCGCAGGAATTTCGGGACCCGGGTCAGGTGTAAGCTGAAGGGAAATCTCTCCCTGCCAGGCTACAGAGTCTGTATCAATAAGAAAAGTTTTCCCTCCATGAGTGGGACAGACAGTATTACATAAAAGAACTCGTGGATGGACTATTTTTCTTTTTGTCTAACTCAGTATGTGCTCTTCATAACTCAAACTCAATTTGGCAACACTTTAGACAAATCATTTCACAGCTCACTCTCACTAAAAACGGTCTAGTTTTCAGACATTAGAAGAACACAATGTTTTTGGCTTGAAAATGTTTGTTCAACCTTGTTTATCAAATCAAACGTCTTGAGTTAGGGTTAAGGACTGGCCAATCTCTTAACCATTGTGAGATGATGAGTGCTTGCTGATGTTGTGACAATGTCGACCAACTGCCTGACTCTGAGGCGCAGACACTGTGCCTTTATTGCTTGGGGCAACTATATGTCCAGCCTCTGTGGAGATCACCTCAGCAGTTCACTTCCCCACAAAATGAGTTTGACTGGAGTTAATACCTGTGCCACAGTGTTTCAGTGGCAATAACTTTCTTCCACAGGGAGCTTATCGTTGTTATTGAGCAGTAACTGATGGTCAGAAACTAAGAACAATGCTTTCTATCTCTTTATATCTATCTCTCTTTCTCTTTCCCTCTCTCTCTTTTACTATTTCTCTTTTTTCTATTTCCATTACTACTCTCTTTCTCTTGCTTGCTTTCTCTCTGTCTCCCCTCTCTCTCTTTCACTGTCTCTCTCTTTGTCTCTCTCCTTCAGCTCTAGTGGAGGAGATATACCAGGCTCAGAGGGATAGGGACCAGGCAGTGATGGCCCGGTTGCGTCTGGCAAATGAAGAGAGGGATGAGGCCCTGCTCAGGGCCAAGCGACTGCAGCAGGCAGTGGCTGAGTATGTACTAAAGCACCATAACATAGTAAACCACAACACAGTAAACCACAACACACCACAACATGGTAAACCACAACACAGTAAACCACAACACACCACAACATGGTAAACCACAACACAGTAAACCACACCACAACATAGTAAACCACAACACACCACAACATAGTAAACCACAACATAGTAAACCACAACACACCACAACATAGTAAACCACAACACACCACAACATAGTAAACCACAACATAGTAAACCACAACACATCACAACATAGTAAACCACAACACACCACAACATAGTAAACCACAACACATCACAACATAGTAAACCACAACACATCACAACATAGTAAACCACAACACATCACAACATAGTAAACCACAACATAGTAAACCACAACACACCACATCATAGTAAACCACAACACATCACAACATAGTAAACCACAACACATCACAACATAGTAAACCACAACATAGTAAACCACAACACACCACAACATAGTAAACCACAACACACCACAACATAGTAAACCACAACACACCACATCATAGTAAACCACAACATAGTAAACCACAACACATCACAACATAGTAAACCACAACACATCACAACATAGTAAACCACAACACATCACAACATAGTAAACCACAACATAGTAAACCACAACACATCACAACATAGTAAACCACATCATAGTAAACCACAACACATCACAACATAGTAAACCACAACATAGTAAACCACATCATAGTAAACCACAACACACCACAACATAGTAAACCACAACACATCACAACATAGTAAACCACAACACATCACAACATAGTAAACCACAACACACCACAACATAGTAAACCACAACACATCACAACATAGTAAACCACAACACATCACAACATAGTAAACCACAACACATCACAACATAGTAAACCACAACACATCACAACATAGTAAACCACAACACATCACAACATAGTAAACCACAACACACCACAACATAGTAAACCACAACACATCACAACATAGTAAACCACAACACATCACAACATAGTAAACCACAACACACCACAACATAGTAAACCACAACACATCACAACATAGTAAACCACAACACATCACAACATAGTAAACCACAACATAGTAAACCACAACATAGTAAACCACAACACATCACAACATAGTAAACCACAACACACCACAACATAGTAAACCACAACACATCATAACATAGTAAACCACAACACACCACAACATAGTAAACCACAACACACCACAACATAGTAAACCACAACACATCACAACATAGTAAACCACAACACACCACAACATAGTAAATCACAACATAGTAAACTACAACACATCACAACATAGTAAACCACAACACATCACAACATAGTAAACCACAACACATCACAACATAGTAAACCACAACATAGTAAACCACAACACACCACAACATAGTAAACCACAACACACCACAACATAGTAAACCACAACACACCACATCATAGTAAACCACAACATAGTAAACCACAACACATCACAACATAGTAAACCACAACACATCACAACATAGTAAACCACAACACACCACAACATAGTAAACCACAACACATCACAACATAGTAAACCACAACACATCACAACATAGTAAACCACAACATAGTAAACCACAACACATCACAACATAGTAAACCACATCATAGTAAACCACAACACATCACAACATAGTAAACCACAACATAGTAAACCACATCATAGTAAACCACAACACACCACAACATAGTAAACCACAACACATCACAACATAGTAAACCACAACACATCACAACATAGTAAACCACAACACACCACAACATAGTAAACCACAACACATCACAACATAGTAAACCACAACACATCACAACATAGTAAACCACAACACATCACAACATAGTAAACCACAACACATCACAACATAGTAAACCACAACACATCACAACATAGTAAACCACAACACATCACAACATAGTAAACCACAACACACCACAACATAGTAAACCACAACACATCACAACATAGTAAACCACAACACATCACAACATAGTAAACCACAACACACCACAACATAGTAAACCACAACACATCACATCATAGTAAACCACAACATAGTAAACCACAACATAGTAAACCACAACACATCACAACATAGTAAACCACAACACACCACAACATAGTAAACCACAACACATCATAACATAGTAAACCACAACACACCACAACATAGTAAACCACAACACACCACAACATAGTAAACCACAACACATCACAACATAGTAAACCACAACACACCACAACATAGTAAATCACAACATAGTAAACTACAACACATCACAACATAGTAAACCACAACACATCACAGCATAGTAAACCACAACATAGTAAACCACAACACACCACAACATAGTAAACCACAACATAGTAAACCACAATACACCACAACATAGTAAACCACAACACACCACAACATAGTAAACCACAACACACCACAACATAGTAAACCACAACACATCACAACATTGTAAACCACAACATAGTAAACCACAACACATCACAACATAGTAAACCACAACACATCACAACATAGTAAACCACAACATAGTAAACCACAACACATCACAACATAGTAAACCACAACACACCACAACATAGTAAACCACAACACATCACAACATAGTAAACCACAACATAGTAAACCACAACACACCACAACATAGTAAACCACAACACACCACAACATAGTAAACCACAACACATCACAACATAGTAAACCACAACACATCACAACATAGTAAACCACAACACATCACAACATAGTAAATCACAACATAGTAAACCACAACACACCACAACATAGTAAACCACAACACACCACAACATAGTAAACCACAACACATCACAACATAGTAAACCACAACACATCACAACATAGTAAATCACAACATAGTAAACCACAACACACCACAACATAGTAAACCACAACACACCACAACATAGTAGACCACAACACACCACAACATAGTAAACCACAACACATCACAACATAGTAAATCACAACATAGTAAACCACAACACATCACAACATAGTAAACCACAACATAGTAAACCACAACATAGTAAATCACAACATAGTAAACCACAACACACCACAACATAGTAAACCACAACACACCACAACATAGTAAACCACAACACATCACAACATAGTAAACCACAACATAGTAAACCACAACATAGTAAATCACAACATAGTAAACCACAACACACCACAACATAGTAAACCACAACATAGTAAACCACAACACACCACAACATAGTAAACCACAACATAGTAAACCACAACACACCACAACATAGTAAACCACAACATAGTAAACCACAACACATCACAATATAGTAAACCACAACACACCACAACATAGTAAACCACAACACAACACAGCATAGTAAACCACAACACACCACAACATAGTAAACCACAACATAGTAAACCACAACACATCACAGCATAGTAAACCACAACACACCACAACATAGTAAACCACAACACACCACAACATAGTAAACCACAACACATCACAACATAGTAAACCACAACATAGTAAACCACAACACATCACAACATAGTAAACCACAACACATCACAACATAGTAAACCACAACATAGTAAACCACAACACACCACAACATAGTAAACCACAACACACCACAACATAGTAAACCACAACACACCACAACATAGTAAACCACAACACATCACAACATAGTAAACCACAACATAGTAAACCACAACACACCACAACATAGTAAACCACAACACATCACAACATAGTAAACCACAACACACCACAACATAGTAAACCACAACACATCACAACATAGTAAACCACAACACATCACAACATAGTAAACCACAACACATCACAACATAGTAAACCACAACACATCACAACATAGTAAACCACAACACATCACAACATAGTAAACCACAACACACCACAACATAGTAAACCACAACACACCACAACATAGTAAACCACAACACATCACAACATAGTAAACCACAACATAGTAAACCACAACATAGTAAACCACAACACATCACAACATAGTAAACCACAACACACCACAACATAGTAAACCACAACACATCACAACATAGTAAACCTCAACACATCACAACATAGTAAACCACAACACACCACAACATAGTAAATCACAACATAGTAAACTACAACACATCACAACATAGTAAACCACAACACATCACAGCATAGTAAACCACAACATAGTAAACCACAACACACCACAACATAGTAAACCACAACACACCACAACATAGTAAACCACAATACACCACAACATAGTAAACCACAACATAGTAAACCACAACACACCACAACATAGTAAACCACAACATAGTAAACCACAACACATCACAACATAGTAAACCACAACATAGTAAACCACAACACATCACAACATAGTAAACCACAACACATCACAACATAGTAAACCACAACACGTCACAACATAGTAAACCACAACACATCACAACATAGTAAATCACAACATAGTAAACCACAACACACCACAACATAGTAAACCACAACACACCACAACATAGTAAACCACAACACATCACAACATAGTAAACCACAACACATCACAACATAGTAAATCACAACATAGTAAACCACAACACACCACAACATAGTAAACCACAACACACCACAACATAGTAAACCACAACACATCACAACATAGTAAATCACAACATAGTAAACCACAACACATCACAACATAGTAAACCACAACATAGTAAACCACAACATAGTAAATCACAACATAGTAAACCACAACACACCACAACATAGTAAACCACAACACACCACAACATAGTAAACCACAACATAGTAAACCACAACATAGTAAATCACAACATAGTAAACCACAACACACCACAACATAGTAAACCACAACATAGTAAACCACAACACACCACAACATAGTAAACCACAACATAGTAAACCACAACACACCACAACATAGTAAACCACAACATAGTAAACCACAACATAGTAAACCACAACACATCACAGCATAGTAAACCACAACACACCACAACATAGTAAACCACAACACATCACAACATAGTAAACCACAACATAGTAAACCACAACACATCACAACATAGTAAACCACAACACACCACAACATAGTAAACCACAACACATCACAACATAGTAAACCACAACATAGTAAACCACAACACATCACAACATAGTAAACCACAACATAGTAAACCACAACACATCACAACATAGTAAACCACAACACATCACAACATAGTAAACCACAACATAGTAAACCACAACACACCACAACATAGTAAACCACAACACACCACAACATAGTAAACCACAACACATCACAACATAGTAAACCACAACACACCACAACATAGTAAACCACAACACATCACAACATAGTAAACCACAACACATCACAACATAGTAAACCACAACACATCACAACATAGTAAACCACAACACATCACAACATAGTAAACCACAACACATCACAACATAGTAAACCACAACACACCACAACATAGTAAACCACAACACACCACAACATAGTAAACCACAACACATCACAACATAGTAAACCACAACATAGTAAACCACAACATAGTAAACCACAACACATCACAACATAGTAAACCACAACACACCACAACATAGTAAACCACAACACATCACAACATAGTAAACCTCAACACATCACAACATAGTAAACCACAACCCACCACAACATAGTAAATCACAACATAGTAAACTACAACACATCACAACATAGTAAACCACAACACATCACAGCATAGTAAACCACAACATAGTAAACCACAACACACCACAACATAGTAAACCACAACACACCACAACATAGTAAACCACAATACACCACAACATAGTAAACCACAACACACCACAACATAGTAAACCACAACACACCACAACATAGTAAACCACAACACATCACAACATAGTAAACCACAACATAGTAAACCACAACACATCACAACATAGTAAACCACAACACATCACAACATAGTAAACCACAACACGTCACAACATAGTAAACCACAACACATCACAACATAGTAAATCACAACATAGTAAACCACAACACACCACAACATAGTAAACCACAACACACCACAACATAGTAAACCACAACACATCACAACATAGTAAACCACAACACATCACAACATAGTAAATCACAACATAGTAAACCACAACACACCACAACATAGTAAACCACAACACACCACAACATAGTAAACCACAACACATCACAACATAGTAAATCACAACATAGTAAACCACAACACATCACAACATAGTAAACCACAACATAGTAAACCACAACATAGTAAATCACAACATAGTAAACCACAACACACCACAACATAGTAAACCACAACACACCACAACATAGTAAACCACAACATAGTAAACCACAACATAGTAAATCACAACATAGTAAACCACAACACACCACAACATAGTAAACCACAACATAGTAAACCACAACACACCACAACATAGTAAACCACAACATAGTAAACCACAACACACCACAACATAGTAAACCACAACACATCACAACATAGTAAACCACAACATAGTAAACCACAACACATCACAACATAGTAAACCACAACACACCACAACATAGTAAACCACAACACATCACAACATAGTAAACCACAACATAGTAAACTACAACACATCACAACATAGTAAACCACAACACACCACACCATAGTAAACCACAACACACCGCAACATAGTAAACCACAACACACCACAACATAGTAAACCACAACACACCACAACATAGTAAACCACAACATAGTAAACCACAACATAGTAAACCACAACACATCACAACATAGTAAACCACAACATAGTAAACCACAACACATCACAACATAGTAAACCACAACACATCACAACATAGTAAACCACAACACACCACAACATAGTAAACCACAACACACCACAACATAGTAAACCACAACACACCACAACATAGTAAACCACAACACATAAACCACAACACACCACACAACATAGTAAACCACAACACACCACAACATAGTAAACCACAACACATCACAACATAGTAAACCACAACACATCACAACATAGTAAACCACAACACATCACAACATAGTAAACCACAACACATCACAACATAGTAAACCACAACACATCACAACATAGTAAACCACAACATAGTAAACCACAACACACCACAACATAGTAAACCACAACACACCACAACATAGTAAACCACAACACATCACAACATAGTAAACCACAACACACCACAACATAGTAAACCACAACACACCACAACATAGTAAACCACAACACACCACAACATAGTAAACCACAACACACCACAACATAGTAAACCACAACACACCACAACATAGTAAACCACAACACACCACAACATAGTAAACCACAACACACCACAACATAGTAAACCACAACACACCACAACATAGTAAACCACAACACATCACAACATAGTAAACCACAACACACCACAACATAGTAAACCACAACACACCACAACATAGTAAACCACAACACACCACAACATAGTAAACCACAACACACCACAACATAGTAAACCACAACACATCACAACATAGTAAACCACAACACACCACAACATAGTAAACCACAACACACCACAACATAGTAAACCACAACACACCACAACATAGTAAACCACAACACACCACAACATAGTAAACCACAACACATCACAACATAGTAAACCACAACACACCACAACATAGTAAACATAGTAACCACAACACACCACACATAGTAAACACACAACATAGTAAACCACAACACACCACAACATAGTAAACCACAACACATCACAACATAGTAAACCACAACACATCACAACATAGTAACCACCACACCACAACACCACAACATAGTAAACCACAACACACCACAACATAGTAAACCACAACACACCACAACATAGTAAACCACAACACACCACAACATAGTAAACCACAACATAGTAAACCACAACACAACACATCACAACATAGTAAACCACAACACACCACAACATAGTAAACCACAACACACCACAACATAGTAAACCACAACACATCACAACATAGTAAACCACAACACACCACAACATAGTAAACCACAACACATCACAACATAGTAAACCACAACACACCACAACATAGTAAACCACAACATAGTAAACCACAACACACCACAACATAGTAAACCACAACACATCACAACATAGTAAACCACAACACATCACAACATAGTAAACCACAATACATCACAACATAGTAAACCACAACACACCACAACATAGTAAACCACAACACACCACAACATAGTAAACCACAACACATCACAACATAGTAAACCACAACATAGTGAACCACAACATAGTAAACCACAACATAGTGAACCACAACATAGTAAACCACAACACACCACAACATAGTAAACCACAACACACCACAACATAGTAAACCACAACATAGTAAACCACAACATAGTAAACCACAACACACCACAACATAGTAAACCACAACACATCACAACATAGTAAACCACAACACACCACAACATAGTAAACCACAACACATCACAACATAGTAAACCACAACACACCACAACATAGTAAACCACAACATAGTAAACCACAACACACCACAACATAGTAAACCACAACACATCACAACATAGTAAACACACAATAAACCACAACATCACAACATAGTAAACCACAACACACCACAACATAGTAAACCACAACACACCACAACATAGTAAACCACAACACACCACAACATAGTAAACCACAACACACCACAACATAGTACACCACAACACACCACAACATAGTAAACCACAACACACCACAACATAGTAAACCACAACACATCACAACATAGTAAACCACAACATAGTGAACCACAACATAGTAAACCACAACACACCACAACATAGTAAACCACAACACACCACAACATAGTAAACCACAACACACCACAACATAGTAAACCACAACATAGTAAACCACAACATAGTAAACCACAACACACCACAACATAGTAAACCACAACACATCACAACATAGTAAACCACAACACACCACAACATAGTAAACCACAACATAGTAAACCACAACACATCACAACATAGTAAATCACAACATAGTAAACCACAACATAGTAAACCACAACATAGTAAACCACAACACACCACAACATAGTAAACCACAACACATCACAACATAGTAAACCACAACACATCACAACATAGTAAACCACAACACACCACAACATAGTAAACCACAACACACCACAACATAGTAAACCACAACACATCACAACATAGTAAACCACAACATAGTGAACCACAACATAGTAAACCACAACATAGTGAACCACAACATAGTAAACCACAACACACCACAACATAGTAAACCACAACACACCACAACATAGTAAACCACAACATAGTAAACCACAACATAGTAAACCACAACACACCACAACATAGTAAACCACAACACATCACAACATAGTAAACCACAACACACCACAACATAGTAAACCACAACACATCACAACATAGTAAACCACAACACACCACAACATAGTAAACCACAAACCACAACATAGTAACACACAACATAGTAAACCACAACACATCACAACATAGTAAACCACAACACATCACAACATAGTAAACCACAATACATCACAACATAGTAAACCACAACACACCACAACATAGTAAACCACAACACACCACAACATAGTAAACCACAACACACCACAACATAGTAAACCACAACACACCACAACATAGTAAACCACAACACACCACAACATAGTAAACCACAACACATCACAACATAGTAAACCACAACATAGTGAACCACAACATAGTAAACCACAACATAGTGAACCACAACATAGTAAACCACAACACACCACAACATAGTAAACCACAACACACCACAACATAGTAAACCACAACATAGTAAACCACAACATAGTAAACCACAACACACCACAACATAGTAAACCACAACACATCACAACATAGTAAACCACAACACACCACAACATAGTAAACCACAACATAGTAAACCACAACATAGTAAACACAACATACACATCACAACATAGTAAACCACAACACACCACAACATAGTAAACCACAACACATCACAACATAGTAAACCACAACACATCACAACATAGTAAAGTAAACCACAACACACCACAACATAGTAAACCACAACACACCACAACATAGTAAACCACAACACATAGTAAACCACAACACACCACAACATAGTAAACCACAACACACCACAACATAGTAAACCACAACACACCACAACATAGTAAACCACAACACATAAACCACAACATAGTAAACCACAACACAGTAAACCACAACATAGTAAACCACAACACACCACAACATAGTAAACCACAACACACCACAACATAGTAAACCACAACACATCACAACATAGTAAACCACAACACATCACAACATAGTAAACCACAACACACCACAACATAGTAAACCACAAAACCACAACATAGTAAACCACAACACACCACAACATAGTAAACCACAACACACCACAACATAGTAAACCACAACACATCACAACATAGTAAACCACAACACATCACAACATAGTAAACCACAACACATCACAACATAGTAAACCACAACACACCACAACATAGTAAACCACAACACACCACAACATAGTAAACCACAACACACCACAACATAGTAAACCACAACACACCACAACATAGTAAACCACAACACACCACAACATAGTAAACCACAACACATCACAACATAGTAAACCACAACACATCACAACATAGTAAACCACAACACACCACAACATAGTAAACCACAACACAACAACACCACAACATAGTAAACCACAACACACCACAACATAGTAAACCACAACACAGTCACAACATAGTAAACCACAACACACCACAACATAGTAAACCACAACACATCACAACATAGTAAACCACAACACACCACAACATAGTAAACCACAACATAGTCACAACATAGTAAACCACAACACATCACAACATAGTAAACCACAAACACCACAACATAGTAAACCACAACACACCACAACATAGTAAACCACAACACACCACAACATAGTAAACCACAACACACCACAACATAGTAAACCACAACACATCACAACATAGTAAACCACAACACATCACAACATAGTAAACCACAACACACCACAACATAGTAAACCACAACACACCACAACATAGTAAACCACAACACACCACAACATAGTAAACCACAACACATCACAACAAAGTAAACCACAACACATCACAACATAGTAAACCACAACACACCACAACATAGTAAACCACAACACATCACAACATAGTAAACCACAACACACCACAACATAGTAAACCACAACACACCACAACATAGTAAACCACAACACACCACAACATAGTAAACCACATCAACATAGTAAACCACAACACATCACAACATAGTAAACCACAACACACCACAACATAGTAAACCACAACACACCACAACATAGTAAACCACAACACATCACAACATAGTAAACCACAACACACCACAACATAGTAAACCACAACACACCACAACATAGTAAACCACAACACACCACAACATAGTAAACCACAACACATCACAACATAGTAAACCACAACATAGTAAACCACAACATAGTAAACCACAACACATCACAACATAGTAAACCACAACACACCACAACATAGTAAACCACAACACATCACAACATAGTAAACCACAACACCACAACATAGTAAACCACAACACACCACAACATAGTAAACCACAACACACCACAACATAGTAAACCACAACACATCACAACATAGTAAACCACAACCACAACACATCACAACATAGTAAACCACAACACACCACAACATAGTAAACCACAACACACCACAACATAGTAAACCACAACACACCACAACATAGTAAACCACAACACACCACAACATAGTAAACCACAACACATCACAACATAGTAAACCACAACACACCACAACATAGTAAACCACAACACATCACAACATAGTAAACCACAACACATCACAACATAGTAAACCACAACACATCACAACATAGTAAACCACAACACATCACAACATAGTAAATCACAACATAGTAAACCACAACACACCACAACATAGTAAACCACAACACACCACAACATAGTAAACCACAACACATCACAACATAGTAAACCACAACACATCACAACCACAACATAGTAAACCACAACACACCACAACATAGTAAACCACAACACACCACAACATAGTAAACCACAACACATCACAACATAGTAAATCACAACATAGTAAACCACAACACATCACAACATAGTAAACCACAACACCACAACATCACAACATAGTAAACCACAACACATCACAACATAGTAAACCACAACACATCACAACATAGTAAACCACAACACATCACAACATAGTAAATCACAACATAGTAAACCACAACACACCACAACATAGTAAACCACAACACACCACAACATAGTAAACCACAACACATCACAACATAGTAAACCACAACACACCACAACATAGTAAACCACAACACACCACAACATAGTAAACACACAACACACCACAACATAGTAAACCACAACACATCACAACATAGTAAACCACAACACATCACAACATAGTAAACACACACCACAACACCACAACATAGTAAACCACAACACACCACAACATAGTAAACCACAACACATAGTAAACCACAACATAGTAAACCACAACACATCACAACATAGTAAACCACAACACACCACAACATAGTAAACCACAACACACCACAACATAGTAAACCACAACACACCACAACATAGTAAACCACAACACACCACAACATAGTAAACCACAACACACCACAACATAGTAAACCACAACACATCACAACATAGTAAACCACAAAACACAACACCACAACACCACAACATAGTAAACCACAACACACCACAACATAGTAAACCACAACATAGTAAACCACAACACACCACAACATAGTAAACCACAACACATCACAACATAGTAAACCACAACACATCACAACATAGTAAACCACAACACCACAACATAGTAAACCACAACACATCACAACATAGTAAACCACAACACATCACAACATAGTAAACCACAACACATCACACATCACAACATAGTAAACCACAACACACCACAACATAGTAAACCACAACACACCACAACATAGTAAACCACAACACACCACAACATAGTAAACCACAACACACCACAACATAGTAAACCACAACACACCACAACATAGTAAACCACAACACACCACAACATAGTAAACCACAACACACCACAACATAGTAAACCACAACACATCACAGCATAGTAAACCACAACACACCACAACATAGTAAACCACAACACATCACAACATAGTAAACCACAACACACCACAACATAGTAAACCACAACACACCACAACATAGTAAACCACAACACACCACAACATAGTAAACCACAACACACCACAACATAGTAAACCACAACACACCACAACATAGTAAACCACAACACACCACAACATAGTAAACCACAACACAGCACAACATAGTAAACCACAACACACCACAACATAGTAAACCACAACACATCACAACATAGTAAACCACAACATAGTAAACCACAACACACCACAACATAGTAAACCACAACACACCACAACATAGTAAACCACAACACACCACAACATAGTAAACCACAACACACCACAACATAGTAAACCACAACACATCACAACATAGTAAACCACAACACACCACAACATAGTAAACCACAACACATCACAACATAGTAAACCACAACACACCACAACATAGTAAACCACAACACACCACAACATAGTAAACCACAACACACCACAACATAGTAAACCACAACACACCACAACATAGTAAACCACAACACATCACAACATAGTAAACCACAACACATCACAACATAGTAAACTACAACACATCACAACATAGTAAACCACAACACATCACAACATAGTAAACCACAACACACCACAACATAGTAAACCACAACACACCACAACATAGTAAACCACAACATAGTAAACCACAACATAGTAAACCACAACACACCACACAACATAGTAAACCACAACATAGTAAACCACAACACAGTCACAACATAGTAAACCACAACACATCACAACATAGTAAACCACAACACCACAACATAGTAAACCACAACACAACACACCACAACATAGTAAACCACAACACATCACAACATAGTAAACCACAACACACCACAACATAGTAAACCACAACACACCACAACATAGTAAACCACAACACACCACAACATAGTAAACCACAACACACCACAACATAGTAAACCACAACACACCACAACATAGTAAACCACAACACACCACAACATAGTAAACCACAACACACCACAACATAGTAAACCACAACACACCACAACATAGTAAACCACAACACATCACAACATAGTAAACCACAACACACCACAACATAGTAAACCACAACACACCACAACATAGTAAACACAACATACACACCACAACATAGTAAACCACAACACATCACAACATAGTAAACCACAACACAGTAAACCACACACATAGTAAACCACAACACACCACAACATAGTAAACCACAACACACCACAACATAGTAAACCACAACACACCACAACATAGTAAACCACAACACACCACAACATAGTAAACATCACAACATAGTAAACCACAACACATCACACATATCACAACATAGTAAACCACAACACACCACAACATAGTAAACCACAACACACCACAACATAGTAAACAACACAACCACAACATAGTAAACCACAACACACCACAACATAGTAAACCACAACAACCACAACATAGTAAACCACAACACACCACAACATAGTAAACCACAACACATCACAACATAGTAAACCACAACACACCACAACATAGTAAACCACAACACACCACAACATAGTAAACCACAACACACCACAACATAGTAAACCACAACACATCACAACATAGTAAACCACAACACATCACAACATAGTAAACCACAACACACCACAACATAGTAAACCACAACACACCACAACATAGTAAACCACAACACACCACAACATAGTAAACCACAACACACCACAACATAGTAAACCACAACACATCACAACATAGTAAACCACAACACACCACAACATAGTAAACCACAACACACCACAACATAGTAAACCACAACACAACATAGTAAACCACAACACACACAACATAGTAAACCACAACACACCACAACATAGTAAACCACAACACATCACAACATAGTAAACCACAACACACCACAACATAGTAAACCACAACACACCACAACATAGTAAACCACAACCACAACACATCACAACATAGTAAACCACAACACATCACAACATAGTAAACCACAACACAGTAAACCACAACACACCACAACCACAACACACCACAACATAGTAAACCACAACACACCACAACATAGTAAACCACAACACACCACAACATAGTAAACCACAACACACCACAACATAGTAAACCACAACACACCACAACATAGTAAACCACAACACACCACAACATAGTAAACCACAACACACCACAACATAGTAAACCACAACACACCACAACATAGTAAACCACAACACACCACAACATAGTAAACCACAACACACCACAACATAGTAAACCACAACACATCACAACATAGTAAACCACAACACATAAACCACAACACACCACATAGTAAACCACAACACACCACAACATAGTAAACCACAACACACCACAACATAGTAAACCACAACACATCACAACATAGTAAACCACAACACATCACAACATAGTAAACCACAACACACCACAACATAGTAAACCACAACACACCACAACATAGTAAACCACAACACACCACAACATAGTAAACCACAACACACCACAACATAGTAAACCACAACACATCACAACATAGTAAACCACAACACACCACAACATAGTAAACCACAACACACCACAACATAGTAAACCACAACATAGTAAACCACAACACACCACAACATAGTAAACCACAACACATCACAACATAGTAAACCACAACACACCACAACATAGTAAACCACAACACACCACAACATAGTAAACCACAACACACCACAACATAGTAAACCACAACACATCACAACATAGTAAACCACAACACATCACAACATAGTAAACCACAACACACCACAACATAGTAAACCACAACACACCACAACATAGTAAACCACAACACACCACAACATAGTAAACCACAACACACCACAACATAGTAAACCACAACACATCACAACATAGTAAACCACAACACACCACAACATAGTAAACCACAACACACCACAACATAGTAAACCACAACACATCACAACATAGTAAACCACAACACACCACAACATAGTAAACCACAACACATCACAACATAGTAAACCACAACACACCACAACATAGTAAACCACAACACACCACAACATAGTAAACCACAACACACCACAACATAGTAAACCACAACACATCACAACATAGTAAACCACAACACATCACAACATAGTAAACCACAACACATCACAACATAGTAAACCACAACACACCACAACATAGTAAACCACAACACACCACAACATAGTAAACCACAACACATCACAACATAGTAAACCACAACACACCACAACATAGTAAACCACAACATAGTGAACCACAACATAGTAAACCACAACACACCACAACATAGTAAACCACAACACACCACAACATAGTAAACCACAACACACCACAACATAGTAAACCACAACACACCACAACATAGTAAACCACAACACATAGTAAACCACAACATAGTAACCACAACACAGTAAACCACAACACACCACAACATAGTAAACCACAACACATCACAACATAGTAAACCACAACACACCACAACATAAACCACAACACATAAACCACAACATAGTAAACCACAACACACCACAACATAGTAAACCACAACACATCACAACATAGTAAACCACAACACATCACAACATAGTAAACCACAACACACCACAACATAGTAAACCACAACACACCACAACATAGTAAACCACAACACACCACAACATAGTAAACCACAACACACCACAACATAGTAAACCACAACACACCACAACATAGTAAACCACAACACATCACAACATAGTAAACCACAACACACCACAACATAGTAAACCACAACATAGTAAACCACAAACCACAACATAGTAAACCACAACACACCACAACATAGTAAACCACAACACACCACAACATAGTAAACCACAACATAGTAAACCACAACATAGTAAACCACAACACACCACAACATAGTAAACCACAACACATCACAACATAGTAAACCACAACACACCACAACATAGTAAACCACAACATAGTAAACCACAACACATCACAACATAGTAAACCACAACATAGTAAACCACAACATAGTAAACCACAACATAGTAAACCACAACACACCACAACATAGTAAACCACAACACATCACAACATAGTAAACCACAACACATCACAACATAGTAAACCACAACACACCACAACATAGTAAACCACAACACACCACAACATAGTAAACCACAACACATCACAACATAGTAAACCACAACATAGTGAACCACAACATAGTAAACCACAACATAGTGAACCACAACATAGTAAACCACAACACACCACAACATAGTAAACCACAACACACCACAACATAGTAAACCACAACATAGTAAACCACAACATAGTAAACCACAACACACCACAACATAGTAAACCACAACACATCACAACATAGTAAACCACAACACACCACAACATAGTAAACCACAACACATCACAACATAGTAAACCACAACACACCACAACATAGTAAACCACAACATAGTAAACCACAACACGCCACAACATAGTAAACCACAACACATCACAACATAGTAAACCACAATACATCACAACATAGTAAACCACAACACACCACAACATAGTAAACCACAACACACCACAACATAGTAAACCACAACACACCACAACATAGTAAACCACAACACACCACAACATAGTAAACCACAACACACCACAACATAGTAAACCACAACACATCACAACATAGTAAACCACAACATAGTGAACCACAACATAGTAAACCACAACATAGTGAACCACAACATAGTAAACCACAACACACCACAACATAGTAAACCACAACACACCACAACATAGTAAACCACAACATAGTAAACCACAACATAGTAAACCACAACACACCACAACATAGTAAACCACAACACATCACAACATAGTAAACCACAACACACCACAACATAGTAAACCACAACATAGTAAACCACAACACACCACAACATAGTAAACCACAACACATCACAACATAGTAAACACAACATAACACACCACAACATAGTAAACCACAACACATCACAACATAGTAAACCACAACACACCACAACATAGTAAACCACAACACACCACAACATAGTAAACCACAACACATCACAACATAGTAAACCACAACACACCACAACATAGTAAACCACAACACATCACAACATAGTAAACCACAACACATCACAACATAGTAAACCACAACATAGTAAACCACAACACATCACAACATAGTAAACCACAACATAGTAAACCACAACATAGTAAACCACAACACATCACAACATAGTAAATCACAACATAGTAAACCACAACATAGTAAACCACAACACATCACAACATAGTAAACCACAACACATCACAACATAGTAAACCACAACACATCACAACATAGTAAACCACAACATAGTAAACCACAACATAGTAAACCACAACACACCACAACATAGTAAACCACAACATAGTAAACCACAACATAGTAAACCACAACACATCACAACATCACAACATAGTAAACCACAACATAGTAAACCACAACACATACAACATACCACAACACCACAACACATCACAACATAGTAAACCACAACACATCACAACATAGTAAACCACAACATAGTAAACCACAACACATCACAACATAGTAAATCACAACATAGTAAACCACAACATAGTAAACCACAACACATCACAACATAGTAAACACAACAACACACATCACAACATAGTAAACCACAACACATCACAACATAGTAAACCACAACATAGTAAACCACAACACATCACAACATAGTAAACCACAACACATCACAACATAGTAAACCACAACACATCACAACATAGTAAACCACAACACATCACAACATAGTAAACCACAACACATCACAACATAGTAAACCACAACACACCACAACATAGTAAACCACAACACACCACAACATAGTAAACCACAACACACCACAACATAGTAAACCACAACATAGTAAACCACAACACATCACAACATAGTAAACCACAACACATCACAACATAGTAAACCACAACACACCACAACATAGTAAACCACAACACACCACAACATAGTAAACCACAACACACCACAACATAGTAAACCACAACATAGTAAACCACAACACATCACAACATAGTAAACCACAACACACCACAACATAGTAAACCACAACACACCACAACATAGTAAACCACAACACATCACAACATAGTAAACCACAACACACCACAACATAGTAAACCACAACATAGTAAACCACAACACACCACAACATAGTAAACCACAACACATCACAACATAGTAAACCACAACACATCACAACATAGTAAACCACAACACATCACAACATAGTAAATCACAACATAGTAAACCACAACACATCACAACATAGTAAACCACAACACATCACAACATAGTAAATCACAACATAGTAAACCACAACACATCACAACATAATAAACCACAATACATCACAACATAGTAAACCACAACACACCACAACATAGTAAACCACAACACACCACAACATAGTAAACCACAACACACCACAACATCGTAAACCACAACACATCACAACATCGTAAACCACAACACATCACAACATAGTAAACCACAACACACCACAACATAGTAAACCACAACACACCACAACATAGTAAACCACAACACACCACAACATAGTAAACCACAACACACCACAACATCGTAAACCACAACACATCACAACATCGTAAACCACAACACATCACAACATAGTAAACCACAACACACCACAACATAGTAAACCACAACATAGTAAACTACAACACATCACAACATAGTAAACCACAACATAGTAAACCACAACACATCACAACATAGTAAACCACAACACACCACAACATAGTAAACCACAACACATCACAACATAGTAAACCACAACACACCACAACATAGTAAACCACAACATAGTAAACTACAACACATCACAACATAGTAAACCACAACATAGTAAACCACAACACATCACAACATAGTAAACTACAACACGTCACGGAGCAATTCAAGATTGAATTCCGTGACAATTCAGGAAATGAACAGAAATGAAAGTTTCCTAATTTTCTCATCCCTGGCATATTGACCCATTCTGCTTAACTAACTCACCTCTCCCGCCTCTTCTCTGTCACAATCCAATTGAATTCAGTCAATTCAAACTTACATTTCAAGGAACATTTGAATTTCAATTGATTTTCTGAAATGAATAAATGGAAGTGGTGTTGTTGACCCCCAACCCTACCACACAGGATCACTCTGATCAATTACAGTAAGACACCTATCTCCCTCCCTCTGCTCTCACTGTCCTTCACAACACCAGCAGTACAGAGACAAGTTGGGAAATAAATAGGAGAAAGCAGTCTATGAGATAATAGTGAAAAGCATTACATTTGTTCTCTCTCTCTCTGCTAAACTCTTTGTTATTTCCTCACTCCCCCATTTTCCTCTTCTATGGAAGTGGGGACGGAGGGTTTTCTGACAGCTATAATGGGTCAGTCTGTTTACTTGCCATTGCTTAGGCGAACTCCGCTTCGTTCTTCAGGCTAGTCGACAAGGTGAATGGAATGGCGGTGCAAAACAAGTGGGGGGGTGGAGAAAAATGCAATATCGACTGGTTTGGGAATATATCGGAGGGGTGTGACATTTCATAAGAGTCCCCTCGCCCTCCGTGCGAGGTTGTCAGTCAAGAGTTGCACTGTATAGGAAATCAATCAAGTCCTTCAGACCAGCAGATCTTTACCAGCCTGTCTGAGAGGGCTAATTAATGTGATCTTTTTGTTTTGTTTAGGTGGTTGTTCGACTGGGGTGGGGTATGTTCTTAAGGTCCAGGACCTTTCAAATTAAAGCTGCATGGTCCACTAGGAAAGAATGGAGGCGGGCAGGCAATATTAGCTGGTGCAGTTTAGAAGTAATTACATTTCTACTTAAGGGAATATATAACTTTCTGTCGGAAGCAAATCTATATTTAAATAAGCCTGGGTTGGTGTGCTGGTTGGTGTGAGATCCACTTGCATAAATCCCGTTGTTGTTTTTTATATATGCAATGCGTTGTTTACTCTCAAAACATTTGTCAAACACATTTTTTATCTCAAATCACATTTATTTGATATGGCCTTTTATTGGAATGATTCAAATGATTTAAATTGGCTGGACTTATTGGTTGGCATGAAGCGCTTTCAGCCTAGTATTATGCCAAATAGCCTGGCAATCTAATGAGAAGAACATCTCTTCAACGGCATCTCCCAGCCTTCCTCTTAGAAAGAAAAGGTAATTGATAGCCAAGCACAATCCCATTATCTTAGCTGGAATATGGAAAAGCAGGTTCTAAACCTTTATTTTCCCAGGCAGGTCAGTGGCGGGCCCAGTATGATTGAGTATGTACCTTTATAATGGGAGGTGATCCGTGTAATGCCTTTGTAAATGAGCTGAAGAATTTTTGTTTTTTTTCCATGAGAGGAGAGGATCGACTGACTGGCTTCCTGGGGGAAATCACATTGGCACTTTTTAAAGGTGCAATCAGCATTCTGGTCCCAGCATGCGTTCTCCCCGCCACTGTTTCAGTAAAAAGCTGAGGCCCTTTTCAATTGCAGTGTACTATAATGGGAATGGGGTGCCTGGGATGCATACAGGGAGAGGTGCCTCGACAGGTAAACGTTTAAACTGGGCTGTAAAAGAGCCATGTCCCGTCCTGATTGAAGCCAGAGGAAAGCTGGTGTTATTGATATGCTATATGAGTGTTGTTTTGGATTGTATTTTGATGAATACAATTTTGTTGTAAAATCGCTTCAGTCTCAATTTATTAAAAAAACAAAAACATTTAACAAGCAATATCATTTTATCGTTGTGTCCCCTTGGTAAACCGGTTTATGTCTGGTTGTTATCTAGAAAAACACTCTGATGAAGGTAGATTGAGACCAAAAATGTGGTTAAATAAGATCCCTTAAACTTGTTAGAAGCATGAAGATTACCACGACCAGTGTGCTGGAGTTGTTCTTCTTTTTGATTGTTAGCAAGAACAATGTACTGAGTGCTTTGAGGTGGTCCATAAATCTCCTGGCACACCTCTGTAATTACAGTAGTCGTTTCTCTGTGGTCCTTCCTCTGCTCAATACTGCACACCTACAAATGATTCAACACCTCATCTCAGCACATATGAACAATTGATCCCAGTAGTCATTATTAGCAGTAAACATGAATATACAGGGCATTACTGGAGGAATAATGGCTGGGGTCTGCTGGCACTTTTCATATGTTGGGGGGTGTCTTTTGTTCTGATCATCGACTCTGAAAACCTCCGGAACAGAATGCAATTATTGGATGTGAGGAAGATTTGGGAAGTGATCTCATTTCGCCGCACTAAGGAAAGACAACTCTCTCTCTTCTCTCTCTCTCCCCCCTCTCATTCTGTCCTCTCTCCCCCTTTCTCTCTCTCTGTCTCTCTCTCTTCCCCCTATGCTCAGCCTGGAGAATATTAACCCTGAGGAAAGCGACGCGGTAAGCCCTCCCCTTAGGAGCTCATGTGGGCTCACTTTTTTTCTCTCACCAGAATGTCCTCAATAAAAAGGTCTTGGGGAAACTAAGGACAGCTAAGCACATTTCAACACTGATATTGTTGTTATATTTTGTTAACATCTCCTTAAATAAAACGTATGACTATAAATATATTGTTATTATTGGCTTATGAAGGCTTGACATTTTTAACACGAATTCAGATATATCCTACATGTGCACACACCTATACACCACGTCTGAGAACTGATATTTGTGCACCTGTAGCATCTGCATATTTATTACATTTTTGTTGTTTTGTATGTTTTTTTTATTTTGGTCAGTTGCTGCTGTTGAATTAGGAATGATGTGTGTGTGTGTGTGTGTGTGTGTGTGTGTGTGTGTGTGTGTGTGTGTGTTTGTGTGTGTGTGTGTGTGTGTGTTACACACACATGCGTGTCGTGTGTGTTAGGACCTTGAGGAACTGCTGAACAGGGTGAACAGTGCAGATTCAGCGCTGGGGATTGAGCGGAGCGGGGGGGTGATCGTGGACCGGCTGCAGAAGGTCCGGGAGAGAAGGAGGAAGATTACAGCAGAGGAGATGAATGCTGTTATAGAGGAGAGAGAGACAGCACTGGCCAGGGTGGGTCTGAACGACACTACGCACACACACACACACACACACACAGTCGTTATAGAGGAGAGAGAGACAGCACTGGCCAGGGTGGGTCTGAACGACACTACGCACACACACAGTTGTTATAGAGGAGAGAGAGACAGCACTGGCCAGGGTGGGTCTGAATGACACTACGCACACACACACACACACACAGTCGTTATAGAGGAGAGAGAGACAGCACTAGCCAGGGTGGGTCTGAACGACACTACGCACACACACACACACACAGTCGTTATAGAGGAGAGAGAGACAGCACTGGCCAGGGTGGGTCTGAACGACACTCCGCACACACACACACACACACAGTCGTTATAGAGGAGAGAGAGACAGCACTGGCCAGGGTGGGTCTGAACGACACTACGCACACACACACACACACAGTCGTTATAGAGGAGAGAGAGACAGCACTGTCCAGGGTGGGTCTGAACGACACTACGCGCACACACACACACACACACAGTCGTTATAGAGGAGGGAGAGACAGCACTGGCCAGGGTGGGTCTGAACGACACTACGCGCACACACACACACACACACACACACACAGTCGTTATAGAGGAGAGAGAGACGGCACTGGCCAGGGTGGTTCTGAACGACACTACGCACACACACACACACACACAGTCGTTATAGAGGAGAGAGAGACAGCACTGCCAGGGTGGGTCTGAACGACACTACGCACACACACACACACACAGTCGTTATAGAGGAGAGAGACATGTTTCAAAAATTAACCACAGTGTCTCTCCTCTGAATAATGTAATAAATTGCTATCTCCAGCACTATTGGCATCTCCCCCATTTTCTCAATTTTTAAATGCCCTTTGATTGGAAGTCTATTTTGCCGATACACACTGACACACATAGGCAAACACGGCTCACCTAACTAGTTCACATGTACACAAGGCAATAAATCTTTTCCCCCCCTCAGACAGACGCAAGGGTTGTGTCTGACATTGTCTGTTTTGATTCAGTAAAACCAACTACTTGATTCACATTGGAGGTTATGGTCGTGTAAACTCAAATGTTTGATACATCCATCTTACCTGGATATTTTCAAGGATTTAAAAACAAACAAGCAGCCTGACAAATATTGACATCCAGATATTATACCTCAACATTCAAATTCCCGGTATTTGCTTGGATATCTGGGATGTTGATATATAGACTAGACCTCTCATGTAGTGATTCAGTGTCCTGTTTTACAACTGGGTTTGTTTGAGGAGAGTTATGCAGACAAGCCACCGTTTTGTGCCAATGTGGAAAAACAAGTCCATATATTAAAGCTTCCAATTGGCTCATTCATCCCCCCTCCTCTCCCCTGTAACTATTCCCCAGGTCATTGCTGTAAATGAGAATGTGTTCTCGGTCAACTTACCTGGTAAATAAGGGTTAATAAAATAGGAACCTGTCACAGCCCCACAGTATTACTGTTGACCAAAATATCAATTGGGAAATCCCCAAATTATAATTTCGGGCAGGGGTTCCAAACTTTTTCACTCAGGCCCCCATTGGGGAACTTCCCGCACCCCCCCCCCCCCCCCCCCCCCCCCCCCCCCCCCCCCCCGTGTGTGCGCCACATCTATATCTATAGGCACAAACATTGTTCATGACACACACTCTTCACACCCCTCTTCTTGGCTGAGAGAAAATGTCGTATGTAGACAGTTTATGTATGTTCTGTAATTCTACACATTTTGCCACAGGGTGCAGAGAACGTTTAGCAGTTTTAAAGCTCATGTCCTGCAATGCGACACATTTTGCCATGTCTTATGTGTGTTCATGTGATATCTGAGTGACTCAAACGTTACAACAAAAAAAATTGGCAGTAGAAACTGCAACCAAATTAAAATTTGACGACATGGGCTAGTTGATCTGGACATTTCTGACAAGTTATAAATAGCTCTCTACGGTATGCAATGACTAACATGACAAGAGGAACTGATGATGCACTACCCATTTTAGAAATTGCACCTTGTGCCTTCTACTATTCCAACTTCCAAGAGGAAGCTGAAAGCCGGACTTCCTTAAAAAATGTGTCCGTCCATACATCCATCTATCTAGCAAAAATCACCATGTCAGACACTCGCTCCTCTTTAGGAAGGTGTGGTAAGAATGTCAATCATAGCTCGGAGTTTTCAGCAGGACACTACTGTGCAGGGAGTCACACGGTCATGCATTCATCTGGGTGGGTGGTCGCAGACAGGGCTGCGAACTGTTTCTAGCTGGAGTTTGACATTTTTCTCTGTAGCCTGGATTTACCAGGCATATTATGATTGGGATGCTTCCTTTCTGCTTCCCTCCCTGTGGGTGAGCTTCATGGATCTCTGTCCCGTTCAGCCCGACGCCGGGGCATTAAAAGGCAGGCATCAGACGTATGGAGAAGAAAGGCCTCCGCAACTCCACTATGGCTGCGTTCTAAATGCTGCCCTATTTTCCTATATACTGTAGTGCAGTACTTTTGACTAGGGCCCATAGGGCTCTGATCAAAAGTAGTCCTTGATATAGGGAATCGGGGACCATTTGGGACTCGCCTATATGTAGACTGAACAGATTCTGCTTCATGGAGGTCACGCTGCTCCGGAGCAACACTTCCGACTGGTCTAAAGCTAGTCTAGTTTCATGTGCCTGTAGACTCTCTCTCTCTGTGAAGAAGGCATATTGGTTTATAGGGCTGTATGATATGCTGATTCAGTTTAGACAGGATCTCTAATGGGTCCATTTTAGTCAATGGGATGTGTAATAAACAGGTATTTCTAGTAACTTTTCTAGTAATGCCAGGTTAGCTGTATTGGTCCAACTTAGCTACTGTTATACGTTTCAGTCATACAATTAGAATATGGTTTCAGTATTGTTTCACTGTGTTCTGAGACTCAGTAACAGACGAACCACAGAACTAGAATGAATAGAACAGGCGTCCCTATTCAAGTCAATGATGGCATAATTGGTGAACTGGCAGCCTCATTCTATTTCTATGAAAAGAACACTCCTGTCCTCTCCTGCTCATTTCTCATAATTTGTTCAGTCTCTTCTCTCCTGTCTCATCCACCTCTGTTAATTATGTTGTCCCAGGTGTTCAAGCCATTTTATGAGGCTTTTTTTTTTACAATGCCTAAATCAAAGACTGTATGTGGACTTTGGGGGGACTTCCCTTTGTTCAAAATACTAGCTGGTGCGATCAAGTTTTTCGCTCAAGAGAAGTTATTCAAAAAATGAGAGCCTAAATCTGATTTTCGAAATGTGTTGATTCTCCAGATTTGTACACATTTACAGCAGTGCTCACACATTTTAAAATCTAGTAATCAGCTGACCAATGCAATGACTCAAGTTCATAGAAGTCAGTCAATGAATTTGAGGTTGACTCAAGTTTTGAGGTTGTCAATGAGGGAGATGTCGCCAGTCTTCTTAATGCCTCTGACTTTAACACAAGGCTGAGTGGGAGCAACCAGCCGAGCTCAACCCTAGACTACAACCATATCTCCACAAAACCCCGGGCTAACATCACATTCACATCTCCTGGAAAGAATATTGCCCCTGCTTTTTGCGGAGGGCAAAAAAAATAATCTTTGGAGCAATTTTAAAAGTAGGTTACAAATGCCTGTTCCTAATCCCTGTGAGGCGGGGATGGTCTCCACACTCTATCCTGAAGGATTTCTGCGTCCCCTGCTGCTCTTCCTATCCCTCTCTTCATCTCGAAGGGATTAGCCCACTGCGACTACCAGAGGGCCGCTACACCCACCAGCCTGCTGGAATATGAAAAGCTGGATAAGTGAAGGGAGGGAGGAGGAACAGGAACACATCTATTCTGTCCTATACCCCCCCCCTCCCCTTCCCTCTTCTTATTTTCTCTATATAAAGTGAATGCTGCAAAACAAAGGTTATTGATTTGTTAGGTACCTGGCAGTATGGTTACTTTATGCATTAATGAATATTGTTCCTTGGTGGACTAGTGTACATGTTAAAAACTGAGCGCTGACGTTTTGCTATGTTCTGATTTGTCGCCTTTCATTGCCAGATCCACATATTTTCCCAGCGTCGATGATGTGTAATTGAGGTACGAGCCTCTGATTTGATTGACCGTGTGATGCACGTGTGTTTTCAGGCATTATGCGCCGAACATATGTAACGCTAGGTAATCCGTGTCTGCTCCGTCCTCCATGTGTTCCGAAGGAGTGATGTGTTTGCGTGCCGTACTGTAGCCCCAGGAGTGGCCTTCCTAGCCTGCCTGGGAAGAATAGAGAGGTGTGCTCCTTCTCTCTGTGTTCAGATTGAAATACTTTTAGCCCAAAACATCTGTTGCCTGTAAGCCATAACTCACCCTGACACTAAAGAGAAGCTTTGTGTTTTGTCTGGACCAGGGAACTATTATTCCAGACGGCAGAGGAAGAGGATGAGGGACGAGAGCAGCGAGCGGGGCTCCTAGGCTGCGCCCGCCTGCTCTTGTTTGCGGGAGCACTTTGGGGTTTTTTAGGCAGCTGGATGTCGAAACATTGCGACTTGTCAGGGTGAGAGGGATGGTTTACATTCCTGGTAAGTGTCCTTTAGTCTTAGAATGTGCACATGGAGAAGAACACATATAGGCTGGTATGAAACAACTCTGGCTTCCAATAACACTGAGATGTCCTGACTGAGCCGCGGTCTGTGTGTTTATACTGTCTGTCTGTCTGTCTGTCTGTCTGTCTGTCTGTCTGTCTCAGTCTGTCTGTCTGTCTGTCAGTCTGTCTGTCTGTCTGTCTGTCTGTCTCTGTCTGTCTGTCTGTCTGTCAGTCAGTCAGTCAGTCAGTCTGTCAGTGTAGTCTGCAGTGCCTGTGGGGAAAAAGCAGGGGAACTGCTGACATCAGAGTAGATAACAATCACATAGTATGTAGTAATTCACGTTGCGTCTGTTTATGGTATTGAAAAAGATACCTTTTGGTATTTATTTTTAAATACTTTTATGAAAGCTTCATTGTCATCAAAGTATATTGCATGTTATTAAGTCATTAAATAATGTATTTATAAATGCTGAAGAATACAGGTCGACACATACATTTGCGGTATGAAGTTTATTTTTTTTCAGAAATAGACCAGTGAAAACAAGATGTCTCTGATCTTTTCAAACGGTTGTAACTGGTCGGTTTGGCCTATAAATTCTCCATTTCTCTTTGTCCTTCATGACTCATAAGAAGGTACTCTGCCAAGGAGTAGAAACCGAGAGCTACTGGTGGGAAAGACTGGCTGAAGCATGTATACATTTAGCTCTGCCTGCCTGGCATGCCGAGGCTTTCACTGCACTGCGATGGGCGAATTCCCTACTAATGTATTTCTCTTCCTCTGGCTCTTCTTCCACAGTGCAAGAGGCTGGAGCAGGATCTCCTACAGGCGAGAGAGCAGAGCCAGACTTCAGCAAACAACTTGAGACACCTGACTGCCGAAAACAATCAAGAGCGTTCTCAGAAGGTAAATCAACCCCCCCCCATTTTTGCCCCTCTCGCAGGAGAATCCTTGCAAATTAAGGCTTTGAGCAGCACAGGTTCTCCTTCTCTAGGGTCATGTTCCAAATGGCACCCTTTTCCCTATATAGTGCACTACTTTTGATCAGAGCGCCCTGGTCAAAAGTATTGCACTATAAAGGGAATAGGGTGCCATTTAGGCCTAGAACCCTGTGTATGAATACATGGGGCTGTGTACATTACTGTGCCAAGCTCACTGCTGCTGTTTGCCAACAAGTCTTATATGTCCTCCCCCACTCCTACTACAGTATGCTGGGGTCTTACTTAGATACCAACCCCTAAAACCAGCCCTGCCCCCACACTCACACACCACATTTCTATTTAAATTTTCCTCACAGGTAAAATGGTATTGTTTATTCAACCACTCACTGTTTGCTTGTTTTTTGCCCTTATTTGGCTTGGTGATCTAAAGCGATAGAGCTGTTGGTTGGGTGATCCAACCAACAATTTGATGCAATTTAGAATGACATCATCAACAAGGGGCTAGGGCCTTAATGTCACACACACACACCAACACACAAACGTGTCCCCTCCAGTGAGGTACAGGGTAAACACAAGACTATTTGATTTCTTCCATTTATCTGATGAAGCAGAGCCCCCTATGCTTAATGCGGAGAGAGTGAGCTGTAAACATGCTCATTAGATAGGGCTAGCTAGGTGAACGGTATCACCCCACCGATGAGCCTGAAGTAGCAAGGTTGCCTGAGAGGTCAGCTGATGGTCCCATTACAAAAAGGATTCTCTGAGGATACAGTAGATTACACTGCTATATGTTTGCAGCCAGGCCTATTCTGACTAGTGCTTGCCTTGCTTGCAGGCTATTGCTCTGTCTGTAGTCATTCACTGCTCTCTTCTCCTTGTCCTTTGGCTGACTAAGCTCTCGAGTCACCACCATTTGGAATTGATAGAAAAAGCAATAAGGCACAGAATTACCACATAGCTAGCTAGCTCCCTTATTGTTGCCTCTGACCTATTCCAACAGCTACATTTTATACATTACATTATACATTATTTTATACTTTATATTCTCATAATTAACATTTGCTTTGATGACTACTCTCTCTGGGTGTGATTGCCACATTTTGGAATCCTTATATTTCACTAATAGAATTCATGATCGTGAAAATCACGGCAATATTTGTTGGCCAGTATGGTGAAACGGACACACCCGCTGTTTGTTGATGAAAACAATGAACACGTTTGTGACTAAGGAGTATTGTGGTCGTTTTATTTATTTCAGATGACTATGATGAGTTCTTCTGCTTTAACTCATCTATGAGAAGCTCCTTCCAGTCTTCTCCTGCTCTTTCTAAAGGCTGCTTGCTGTCAGTACTGGTACTCTTCTTTATTTCTCAGACGGTTTCTCCACTGATGGCTTATTAAGAAATATATTACATTTTGTTATTAATGTAGCACTTGGTTTTTCTATAAATCCCCTTAATTATAGATTGGCTCCTGGGATTACAGAGCAGGGTTTTAATTTCAAATGAAACGGGAACAGCTGTCATAAAATTAGTCAACAGGGGCGGGAACAGATCCACAAAACAATTTCAAAACTCGCAGATCTTTGATTCGTCAATTGACATTTTACTTTAAAGAAACCAGCTGAGAGGAAATTACTTTTAAATTGATTTCAAAATAGAAAGGTCAGTGTCAGAAAGTCTTCTGCTGAAATTCATCTTGACGTGCAGAAAATGTACTCATTTTAAGTCTATTTCTTCTATAAATGCATGAATGGACTCTCTGTATACTCATAGCCTAAATGGTTTAATTTCTAAAGAATTATAGAAACAGGGACAGGGAACATGGCCAACCCAACATTCCCAATTTGTTTACATTTTAAGATCCCCAGACTTGCATTTGATCATGATACCAAATTCTTCCCTAGCATGACTAAGTAATGTCAAGTAGAAGTGTCGTGGAGGAGCAGGCTGAATCTGAGCTGCTAGGGTTAGCTAGACGGAGGAAGCAGTCGTAATGATTAACTGCATTGGCGAGGCGGGGAGAGGAGAGGAGCACTGCAGTGTGATCATTCTGGGCTGTCAGTGCTTGAAAGAAAAGCTGGTGTGCAAACACAGGTGGTTCAGGGCTAGGGCAGCCACTACAACAGACCACTTGAAATGACCTGAGCATTGAGAGCAATGAGAACCCCTCAACCCCGGCCCTCTCCTCTCCACCCCTGCCATTTCAGAGGGCCCTAAAGTCACAGACATCTACTCCGCTCAAGACAAGCCCACACACACTCTCTCACACACACACAGGGCTTTAGGACCCACTTACAGAGCGTCCTTGAGAAGACTGAAGAACTGGTTCTCTCACAGGCACTCATAGATTAAAAAATGATCTGTGTTTTATATACATTTCTTTTCACACTGAGGTGGGAATAATACTGTGAAATTGTGAAAATTATGATAATGGCTTTTAGTGTAAGTTTGAAATATTTGGGATGGGGTTTTGGCCTGAATGGTGACATCACTGTGCGGTAAATTAGTTCATAGACCAATAAGAAGAGACCAAACCTCTCTACCAATAACAGCTCATTTTCAGTGTTCCCCTCCCCACTCAGACCACTTTGAAACTGTACTAGCCAAATTCTTGCTTGACAAATTGCTCTTTTTGTTTCTTCTTTTTTTTAAAACAATCACAGTAAGCGACGTAATTGCTACCCAGAAATGATTTGATATTGAGCTAGAAACAGCAGCATTGGACCTTTAAAAAATTAAAACAGGATCTGAAACCTACAGCTTGATACTATTATTTGTTGAAGACATTATCATGAAAGCACAGTCATCATACACTTGCTCATTAACTAGCCCTCGGTTTAATGTGAATGCAGGTACATTACTTGTTGCTGCGGTCTAGTATGTCAAGGGCTTAGTTGCCAGGTGTCGTCTCTGGCTGTCGTTATCTCTTTGATTGATGTCCATTAGCAGGTGATTCAGACTGGAGGACAGGAGGAGGAAAGGCTGTGCAATTTGACACTAGTTTAAATTATATTATTCTAATTGGCCACTACAGATGAATAAGGTTACGGAGAATGTCGAGAACATAGTCCAGAATCAAATATATATTAGATCTTCTATTTATATCCATCAACAAAGTCCACATCAGTCAATAGTTTGTCGTGTGTCATAACAGATGCAGCCTTCCATAGATTGATCTTCCCAGTTCCCACCGAGTCAGAAATGCCAGCCAGTCCCTGCTGCCAATCTGTTGCACTTTGGCCCCATCCGCCCCACCACCGGCTGGCTGTATGCCCTGCAACCTCCTGTACTGTACCCTCTAAAAGGTCACGCTAGTTATTCTCCTTCACAGGACTGCCTGCCTTCATCATCACAACAGGTTAACCCGCTACTCTGTCAACCTCATTTGGATATTATTCTAATGAATGCTGATATAATACATATGATTAAAAGAAACTGGCTTTGAAGTCGAGCTCTCCTCCCTGTTGGTGAAAAGTACATATTGACTTTAGAGGTTGGCCTCTTTTTGATGTTCTCTTTGACTTGGGAGACCTTGCTGCCAGTAATTAGAAGGATGGTTCTGGAGACCCGAGGGGGAAGCTGCATGTACTTAGTTAGGCCAAAGGTGTTTATAGCAGCAGACCCCAGCCCAGCCCAGTGCTCATATGGTTTCAGCCTCTACAATCCTTGTCCAAGTCATAAAAGGCTTAAAAAATGAGTTGCATTTTTCCGCCCGACAACATTTATTTTTTTTACTTTTTAACAGTTAGGTACTTTCTAATTATGTCCAATAAGAACACAGATTTCCCTTTTTGCAGTGCCCTACTGAACATAACCCTGTTGTCCAATTCTCTTCTCCTCACAGATTTAGACAAAGCCCCTCCTAGCTCTTTCCCTCCTCCTCTATCACACAGAAGCTATAGATATTGCGGTCATTTACAGTATGGCCCTGTCTGCCTTGTTTATTTAAACCTCCTCCATTGTTCCCTCCTCTCCCAGCTGTTGAGACCATCAATACATCTGTTTCAACGGCTGCTAATTAGCAGGGTCTTTATTGTGGGCCAGGTTTAACCACAGGGTTGCCCAGGACACATTCACTCACACACACACACTGTTTACCCAGCGTCCCCTGCTCCCACCCACCGCCGCGACCAGTCCCGCCGGCCTCCCTTCCCGGTAGGCCCTCTGAGTAGGTGCTGAGTGGAGAGACAATAGCATGAATGGGATCCCCTCAGAGCATCCTCATTGTGTAGGATGCTCCCTGTGTGCTGCTGGGACTGCTGGCGCTCTACATGCGCTGAATTAAAACGCAGTTAAAAGACATACGCTGCTACGCTGCAGACATGGATAGTTCTCTGTGTGAGAGGAATCAGTAGTCTTACATTTGCAGCTTCGGCCTCAGTACGAAAACTACTGCGAGAACCCGTAAAGAAGTGATAATTCAGCTGCATTTTAACACGATTTGGTTTTGAGTAAACTACTTTTTCCAGTGTTCAAAAACGGAATGCATCAGATGTTTTTATGAAAAGTGTGTTAACTTTGTCAAATCAAAATGGTCAAAATGCAGGAGCATTTGTGAATGTCTTCTTTCAGAAAGAGAGAGCCATTGATGAAAAACATTGATTCAACCACCCGGGTACAATGTCACTTGACTGCTACAAGCTATGTTTGTCAGACTGTGATGGGATGTGTGTGTGTGTGTGTGTGTGTGTGTGTGTGTGTGTGTGTGTGTGTGTGTGTGTGTGTGTGTGTGTGTGTGTGTGTGTGTGTGTGTGTGTGTGTGTGTGTGTGTGTGTGTGTGTGTGTGTGTGTGTGTGTGTGTGTGTGTGTGTTCCTTGTGTTTTTACCAGAAGGTGCTGGAGAAAGTCATATGTGTTCTACACAAAAGATCAGTGATGTTACAATTAGTAATCATGTTCGATCTATTCATTGCATTTCTATCTGCGTCATTCTGAACAGTCTGTCTGTCCGTCCGTTGTGTTGTAGTGTTACCAGGAGGACGTAGAGGCGGTCCAGAGAGAGAGAGACAGGGCACTGGAGCACATTCAACGGCTGAAAGAGGAAATACAAACACTGCGAACGTACCACAGGTGACACACACACACACACACTTCCCCTTTTAAAAATGCTACACCTTCACTATCATCTGCATAGACGATTCAAATATAGGAATCCCTATCTGCATAAGTGAACATTCACAGTTAATAGGAAAATATGGTTTGTTGCTGCTTGGTACATTGATATGATTTCTGCTGTGGATATTGGATATTTAAAGGCACAACAGTGAAATATGATCAGCGATATATTAGACTGCTTCGATGTGACTTAGCAGGATCTTAGTGGGAAGTCATTTGTGTCATCATATCTATAATATAATGTAATGCTCAATCGTGCATTTTTCCAATAGTACATTTTATGTCAACAAAAAGTATCCCATCTTTGATGTAACAATTGTAAAATACTGACCCTAGTAATAAAGTATTATATTCCAGTGTAATTTTGAATCCAATTCTGCACCAATAATACTAGCAGCAGGGAGAGTGTTACACATTCATGGGACCATAGATCCTTTCAATTGTATTTGGCTGAAAGAGTTGGGGGTGTCACACCTCATTTTAACTTCTTAATCAAATACAATTCTGCACAGCAAGACAGATCATCGCTCTCCCACTTATTAAAAATGAGAAGCGTGTTCCGAGCCAGCTCTCCCTCCAACGTACTCAAGAAAATCCATATTAAAGAGTTAAAACTGGACCTCATATGCAGTGTTTGCTCTGGATTGAGATAGCTAAAATATGTAATTACACTCTAGTTAGACTTATAATATTAATCCGTGGGAACTTCTTTATCAGACGTTTTGGAAAATACAGTAAAATAAGGAAAGGTTGCTTTTTATTTGTCTCAGCTTTAATCCGCCAATGACAGTTTTTGTCATTTGTCACTCAATGGAAGAAATGAACGCTTTAAAAAAAAAGAGACGAAAAACATGAGACACTTGAACTTCCAGCCGTGTAGATGTCTTTCATTGTGTATTTTCCGTTGGCTCAGAAAGTAGCCGTTCTGGTTTGGTAAACCTGACTCCTGTTCTTAATGTTTCCCATATTCTGATAGTACGTTTTGTCATTTTTTAAATTTTTTTATCTGCATCTCATCTGTCACGTGGTTGAGTGTTTGTCTGGCGTTGGTTCACACATTGTGACAGATCTATGGTCCTATTCCCACTACGAGATACGAAGAAGAGTCTGAGGAGCACGTTACATCGTTGCCTTAACTTTCGTTGTGGATGCCAACCGAACATTTTGGTTCGAGGCTCAAATTGACTGTAAATATCACTGTAGCCCCAGGCCATTAAGCACAAACTATTCAACAATGACAGAAACCTTTCTTCTCAAACATATGACACTATTGAATAATGTAACCAAACCATATTACACTCTTGAATAATGCAACAATTTACATGCATGTATGTGCAGACAATTAAAGAATGTGTTTTCTCGTCTGTATGCTACAAGACAAAATCACAGAGTTACTATAAGGGCGTGTCTTCATCAAGTAATGTTAGCCTATCACAAATGATATCTTTTTATCAATATCATGCAAATCATTACATATGGTAAAAGCAAATTGCGACTGAAAATGCGGGTATGAGTGAGTTCACCACAATAAGCTGTTTTATATGGAAGCCCATACCAGCCACAAAAAAAGAAAATGTTAATGATTTGTAAATGTGCACAATTAGTCTGTGCTTCAGTCTGGTCAACTGTAGACTACTAATAACAACCACAGCTCCAGGTAGCTTAGAAACACCTATGCGCTCTGGTCACATGGGGGCCAGGGGAAACGTAGCATCATGTTTTTATAGCCCAAGCTACAGTATGTATTTATAGCCTAAAATAGGCCCATTTTATTTGTATTCTGAGAAGATGTGAATGTGATCAAATTTGGTTTATATTCACACTTCAGGTGGCTAGGCTACCTCTGCCTTTTTAATCAATATTATTGACTTGAATTAATCAATTAACACAATAGTGGTGACATACTGTATGAGTATATTTTTAATTACAGATGCAAAGGCCTATACGATGCAACCCTGCATAGGCCCATATAAAACCCTTTTTTTACAGCTGATTTATTACTGCTGTACGCTGCAACTTGGGTCCGAAGTTGGCTACGTTAGCCTGCTACCAGATCAGGAAAAACTCTGGGCCCCTGGAAAACAATTCCCTCCCCCCCACCTCTGAAATCACCACACAATGTTAAAAATTAAGGGGGGGGCGACTACATTTGACATGTTTTTGGGGATGGGCTTCCATTGTTTTATTTGGCTCAGTGCAGCCGGCAGCTAATGTGACATTTTCAGAATGTCACAGGCTGTTACTACAATTTCAGGCAGGAACTTAATAAAGTTTCAAATATTAGGAAAATGTCTATAGATTTCAGCTGTTTAAAAAAAAATTATCTGCTATTACCATTTACACTGTAAGAATGTTGGCTCACCGTGACAATTTTGTTCACACTGCCCTGCTCTAAGGGGGCAACTGTCTGGGGTAGTAGGCAAGACGTAGCAAGCACGCAAGTTTACATTTGAGTAATATGTGTAGCCGACGGTATTTTTACCAGAAGTGTAGTAAATGGGAAGAGGCTCTATGAGAACACTAGTAGGATTTTCTGAAGCCCCCCCACCTCACCCTGGCTTTACTCCTAGGACACTGAGGACGACATTGTTTTCTCCTCTTCTCAGACAATTTGTTTTGTGTGAAAACGAGAGAAAGAAAGCGCGAGATAGAAGAGTGGGTCTTGTACTGGTCCTGTGGTGCTAGACCTTTATGTGGGGAACCAGCCTTCGAGGCCCAACAAAGCCCAGAAGAGAAGATGGCCCGGCTATGTGTGTCTGTTTGCTCTGAGGATTCACTGGCCCTCTCCATTGTGTCCCCAGGATAACAACACACCCAATCATATGAAAGGGAGGCAGCAGACGTCAAATAAAAATAAAGAAGAAGAGAAGGGGCCAAAACGCTAGCGACCGGCCAGCCTACCCCGTCAAAACACAGACTCACATTATGGGGTTCCATGTTCAGAGAAACCCCTGTTGATAAAAAGCAAAAATAGGGAGAAATGTACTAGCCGATGGGGGCCAGTTGTTTTAAAGGGTTGACGTTGGAGGTGCTGGGGGCGGTGGGCTGAGGGAGAGGGGAGACGGCCGGTGCTTTGTTTGAGACCCAGCCAGACCAGGGCTGTGTTCCAAATGTGTCCTAAATGCCACCCTATTACCTGCATAGTGCACTACTTTTAACCGGAGACCTATGAGCCCTGGTCAAAAGTAGTGCACTACATAGGGGAATAGGGTGCCATTTGGGACTGAACCCAAGGCTGCTGGAGGGAGTCAGTCAGCCCAAGCAGGACACGTATTAACACTCCGGATGGACAGACAGACGGCTCCCTGGGGAAGGCTGATTATAACGGAGGCTGAGTGGGTCGCACTTTAACACCTAAAAACTCAATAGTCATTTGCTTGGCTAGCAGACGGAAACAAGACAGGCTGCCTGGAGTTTCCTACTGGGGCTTCACTATATACGTTCATATCTGCACAAAACCCAGATGAAGGCTCCACATTGGCTTTAACAGTAAAGAAGTATTTTTATCAACTTCCACTGTCCCTCTGGAGTTGCTGAATTTCCTCTTCACTTTCACGGGGCAATTTAGGTTCATTTTTTCAAAGTGATACAAAACGTACGTCACCATCAATCCTGCCTGACTGAGTAACAACAAGGAAAAGTGAACCATTGCCTCAGACTCAGGGTTAGCCCTTCCTTTTCAGTCTGTGCTGCCCAATACATTTGGCGGATTGTCTGGGAGCCCTCCGAGCAAGCTAAACTCATTCGAGATAGAAACGGAGGAAGTAATTCAAAACGCACAGCAGCACCCTGGCAAACTCTCGAACCTCAAACCGAAATTGGTTTGTGTTCCTATATCGTAGGCAGATGATAGAAACGCGTTATTTAGGGACAAGCCAGTATAAACAGCATGGACACTCCTCCCAGTGCTGAGAGTGTCCCACTGTGATTTATTTCTATGATAGTAGGAGCCAAGATATCCTGGTCCCAGATCTGTTTGTGCTGTCTTGCCAACTGCTATGGTCTTTAACATATTGTCATGCCAAACATGACAACGACCATAGTAGTTGGCTGTACAGCATAAACAGATCTAGGACCAGTCTAGAGCCAAGGTACTGAAGGTGGCTATCCTCCCAGTTAATGTGGTTTGGCTTGGGATACTGTACATGTGTCATAAAAGGTGAGGTGACCTGGCTGCCTCTCAGAGGTGCCAAGGTAGGTAGGTGACACAAATGTTATCCTGTCCAGTACCTGGTGTACATGTCTGGTAACAGGAGAGGTCTGTGACCAGGCTCTCTCTGCTGACCTTGTGGTTTATTTGTTTAGAGCCCAGAGAGATAAGTCTCTATTAAATGGTATTTTACATACCCAGCCCTTAACAATCCCCCTCCACACTAACCATTAACCATACATACATCCTAAAATGGCACCCTACCCTTATATAGTGCACTGCTTTTGACCAGGGCTCATAGGGCTCTAGTCAAAGTAGCGTAAATAGAGGGAATAGGGTGCCATTTGTGACATACCCCAACTCTAGAATTGGAGGGCAGGTTCGTTGAGCTCTAGCGTCTGTGCGGTGTAATCTGATTGGGGGACTTAATGGCTAACTGTTCTGCGTTGCAGACTGTTCTGTAGGTCACTGGCAGAAACTGGTGCAGAAAGCCACCATGTTCAGAAACACAGAATGAATAGTCATGAGCATTCTATAGATAGCCACAGACGCACAAGAGCAGGTGGGGAGATAAGAATGAGGAATCTGGAGCAGAACTTGTTGCAAATACTGTACTTCATGACAAGAAAGTCATGGGGCGCTTACTAGACCTATTTCTCACTCCAGCTAGGTATTTGGATGAAACACAGATGGATGAAATGTGATCAGATCAGTACAACAGGAACTTTCTAGCTAGATTAAACGGACACTCGTCCCCATGAATGGAACGTGATCAGCTCTAACAGTACAGTACATGCATGGCCTTGTGCTTTTGTTGTTCCAAGGAGTACTTCCCATGGAAGATGTCAGCACTATTAAATATTGGTGCTAAAATCCCCTAATTTTACTTTAATGTGATCCCAGTAGCAGATTTCAGTTAGAAACACAACTTCAAATGACCTCTCATCTGGTTTGTGGTCTCGTTTAACCACTCTCTCTCTCAATAGGTAGCTCTCTGTGTCTCCTTGGGAGAATCTCAATTGTCCTCCGTCCTCTCCTTGCCTCTTTTTGAGAAACGTCTTCGAGGAGTGGAGGCAAGGAGAGGAAAGGTTTCATTGCATGAAATGAGACTCCTCCACTCACGTGTCACCAGGCAACTGACGTTTACAGGGATGAAATCCCATAACAACGTTGTGAATTGATCAAAACAAATGTCGCTAGTTGTGCAATACATACAGATACAATGAGAAGTAGCGTATTGTTTTTAAATGTGTGTGAACAACAACTTTTTCAAAGGTGGGCTGGCGGATTTGAAAACACTTCTGAAGCGCGAGGATACTCTCGTGCATCCTCTGCTGAAGTAGGTAATTAAGGAGGGGAGCAGACTCCTATGTTTGCCTACTAACGAATTGACACTCTCTTCGACCACTTATCGGTTTCCGGGTCACAGAGGAGTCGAGGAGAAGACAGATATTTTGCCCAATTCAGAATCTCCCCCTCCATTCTCTCTCCCTGCTTCGTTCGCTCTACCAGGAAATGAAAGTGAACAGTTTGAGGACAATGTTTCTCTTTCCTGTTGATTGGTTTCCATGTGTGTTGTAAAGGGAGGGGTATAGTGTAGCTGGGGGAGGGTCGAGGCGCGGTTGCCAGGGTCAGATAAGATAATCCATATTTAAGCAGCACTCCCCCTCCCTCCTCTGTCCTTGTTTGTCACTGTCATCGGGCCTTCAGACCCAATATGTTTACATTTAATTAAACAAAGCACACAAACGTTACATCACTTCCAATAGCTATCAATAGCACAGCTGAATTGATTACCCTCAGCTCTGAAAAACAAGAGGAAGCATTAAACAGGAGCTTCATCTTCCCCCTCTGAAACTCATTACAGGCCAGAATGACTGATATGATTTTAAAGCTATGTCCACACGCCTACCTGGAATGGCAGCAGAGACCTCTGGTCATTAATCTAGATTAGATTGTCAGCCGTCAGTGGACAACTGACTATAATGTCGCTCATAGAGCTAATGGAGGATAGAAAGGGTATTGTTATCTGACAAAAACCTTATTACCTAGCTCAGGGCTCTCCAACCCTGTTCCTGGAGAACTACCGTCCTGTAGGTTTTCACTCCAACACTAATCTAGCGCACCTGATTGTAATAATTAGCTGGTTGAGAAGCTGAACCAGGTTAGTTACGACTGGGGTTGGAGTGAAAACCTACAGGAGAGTAGCTCTCCACGAACAGGGTTGTAGAGCCTTGACCTAGCTAGTTACCTGCCCCTTCAATGAATGGGGTTGTTTTAATGTTTAGCTTTGAATTGATATTTAACTCTGCTGAGGTACAGTGATTTTTTTTTTTTTTTAAATCAAGCAAGTTGTGGAAAATATATCATATAAATCTTTCAGTTATAGAAGTGGAATGCCCTGGGGTTATTGCATACTATGTTATATTGCAAGTCAAGGATTGTGTCATCCAATGGCCTTCACCAGATTGTTCAATGATGTTGATGATTATTATTTCTATTTTATCTCTGCGTCAATAACAGTGACTTGAAACTCTTGCTGAATTAAGGATCACATATTGGTCTTTGGAGAGGAGAGAGAGCGAGAGCCTCATTATCCAATCTCATTTTTAATCATATTGCCAGTGAGACATATTTTTCAAATATATTTTTTCAATTGATTGGACACATTCTTGTGGGATTGTCCAAAAAATATGCATTGGAATTGGTTTGGGTTAATAACTGAACTGGGCAAGGGTATTGTTCCTGTACTGTAATCGAGTGAAGAATGGAGTAATACATCTCTGTATTAATTAATTAATACATCTCTAATAGGATTTGTCCCAAATGGCTCCCTGATCCTAGTTGGGCTCCTGAGTGGCGCAGCGGTCTAAGGCACTGCATCTCAGTGCTAGAGGCGTCACTACAGACACCTTGGTTCGATTCCAGGCTTTATCACAACCGGCCGTGATTGGGAGTCCCATAAGGCGGCGCGCAATTGACCCAACGTCATCCGAGTTTGGCCATTATAGGCCGTCATTGTAAATAAGAATTAGTTCTTAACTGACTTGCCTTGTTAAATAAAGTACTTTTTCAAAAGTACTAATACTTTTGACCCATTGACCCCAACTCTGACTATGTATGCATCCCAGGTAAGGGACCATTTGGAATGTATACATAGTCAGAGTTGGGGTCAGTGGGAAATGTTTGGTTTCCTCTCCTTCCCAATAGATCATGGGTTTTGTAAGCCCTTTACTAAGGTGAAGAGTACCCTACCACCCTACCAAGCTCTATTGATAATATAACCACACCGATGTAGTGTTTACCTCAATCGTTCTCTATTTGAGAGCTGCTTTCTCTCTCTTTATTTGAGAGATTTTCTCATCTCATTGGAAACACCTGTCTGCTTTCACCTTGCGCTCCTATGTCTCAACCAGTTTGATGCTCTCAGTCGCACACACACACACACACACACACACGCGCGCGCGGTCACACTCGTTTGATGCTTTCAGTCAGTCAGTCCCGTCAGTAATGTACGGTAATATATTCCACTGACATTCTGCTGCATTATTGCCTCCAGATATTGTCTCATGTAGTGACATAGCGTTTGAATATTAAACGTGTCTCTTTGCCACGGGGTGTTAATACAGAATAACGTTCCCTACTGTCAGTTAAACTGCGGGCATGCTTTCATTGGTTAAGGTCAAGTTTCTGTCTGTTTGTGTTAGGAATGTGTCCAGCTGCACTCTGACTGCAAAGTCAGAAGTGTAGAGGAAAGGAGACTTGTTGGTTGGAAGCCTGTTCAGTGCATCATCCCTGTACTGCACTTTCAAGCTACAAGAGCTACTATTGTATCATTGCAGCGACTTCTCATCCTTCTTTTGCTGTACTTGTTGTAGCTGAGGTTGTTTCCAGTAGTTGTGCCTCTTTGGTGTTCAGGCGACCCAGCATGTACAAATATTTTCCTCCCACCGAATTCAAAGCCAAAGGATCATATCAATGTGTCAATCAAATATAATGAGAACTGCTTTTTTCAGAGTGCCTTGTTAACAGTCCTAACGCTATTGTTGTTAGCTGACACCCTGTAGCTTCCTGAAGTACCAGTATGTTGCTGGTGATGTGCTGGCGTTCATAGTTACATTTATAGATACATTTTAGTGTCTGTGTGATGATGGATTATTGTGATTCCAGGGAGAATTCAATTAACCAGTGGTGGGAAAAGTATCCAATTGTCATACTTTAGTCAAATTAAAGATGCCTTCATAGAAAATGACTTAAGTGAAAGTCACGCAGAAAAATACCACTTGAGTAAAAGTCTAAAAGTATTTGGTTTTAAATATATTTAAGTATCAAAAGTAAACGTATACATAATTTAAATAGCTTATAATAAGAAAATCAGACGAAGCATTTGTGTTTAGTGAGTCCTCCAGATCAGAGGCAGTAGGGATGACCAGGGATGTTCTGTTGATAAGTGAGTGAATTGGACCACTTTCCTGTCCTGCTAAGAATTGAAAATGTAGTGGAGTAAAGTACGTTATTTTCTTTAGGAATGTTGTGAAGTAAAAGTAGTCAAAAATATAAATTGTAAAGTACAGATAAAAAACGACTTAAGTAGTACTTTAAAGTATTTTTACATAAGTACTTTACACCACTGCAATTAAGTATCATCTCATTTAATTCATCTTATCTCTCCCTACAGCTTGCACCAAGCCCAGTGTGAGTTAGGGGCCACCAGTCAGACAGAGCAAGGGGCCTCATATCTCAGCTCTCCATCCCAGACCCTCCAAACCAAGCCCCTCCAGCCCAGGGAAGCACCCTCTGGTCTGGTCAGTCCCCCCCACCAGCAGCCCCTCCTGGCTCAGCTCCAGAGAATGGCCTCAGAGCACCAGAACACCCAGGCCCAGCTACAACACTCCCAAGAGACAGCGAGGGAGGCCAACGAGAAAGTACAGAAGTGAGTAAAACTGAGCTAACTAGAGTACAACTCTGGTTTTACAGACCCCTCCGTAATGACTAGCCCATGAAAAACTGCTACTAAATCAAATGTACTTTCTCGACATCTGAAAATGAAGGTCAAAACCACCACCGCAATTTAGTTTCACTTAATATAGACACGTTTTTTTAACCCCCGCCATGTTGCCCCATGACAAGAATTTGGTAAACACATGCTCCTCCCTAGCCCCTGCAACAGATTCCCCACCCTTCCCATCCCCAAATCCTTCTCGCCCCTCCCCCCATGACTCCTGCTGCACCCTACCCCCATCCTCTTGACTTGTGCTAGGGGTGTCCATGCTGAAGGATAGTTGGTTACTAGTTGTCTGGGAGGCCTTCCCTTCTCAGTCCCAGCCTGATCTCTGCTGCTCCTGCATCCTCCCACAGTCACACTGGGGCCACCCGCTCCCCGCTAAACAAACAGCAGTCGCCCTGCTCATCTATTTGCCTGGTGAATTAACAGGGGGGATGGTGATGGGGGGGGTGACAGTTCTCAGCACTGGGAAAACTGAAAGGCTTCCCCCCCACACCCCTCAGATTGGGAGGGAGAAAAGAGGGGATTCTGGTTGGTATTGTATTTAAACGATCCTCACTGGAGGGCCTCCATTATGCTTGGAAGATCTCACAGTGTCTTCTACAACCTTCACTCTAAATGTAAAAACTAACGCACACTTCCCGTATGAAGGCAACATTTTCAGTCCACTGGCTCAACTGCTCTTGCAGTGTGCAGACTGGGAATAGTTTGGAAAACTGCAGCTGGCAATTACTTTGCGTGCACTGAACTGGTACTGTTACTGATGTTCTGCACTTTTATGGATTTTTTTTTTGAATACTAGTTCCTAGTGTAGGCCAACAAGGTAGTGTTAACCATTTCAGAGCATGGTCTGGGACTGGGACATCTTTCAGTCAGATCCTTTCCCAGAAAGAGGTCTGTCAGGGGGGTTAGATGTGTCAAGGTGTGGAGGGTGGGTAGAGACTGCGGCCCAGGCCAAGGATGAGCAGCAGCAGCATCAGAAGAGAGTCACACTCGACCGTTAACTGACCCCCAGATGGATGGCCCTGGTCCTGCTGGGATGCATCCCAGATGGCACCCTATTCTCTATAGTGCACTAGGGCTCAAGTCAAAAGAAGCTCATTATATAGGGAAATAGGGCACCATTTGGGTTGTGGTGGTGTGGGAGTCAGTGGGAAGCAGCGCTGACGAGGGCCCCGTCGCACGGCTGTGAGAAGAATGCACGAGGAGCCGAGTTACCTCGCTCTCTCCCCCCTCACCCCTCATCACCCCCTAGAGGACACGGCTTGCCAGAGGAAACGGAGAGGCGGCCCAGAATGTGGCACCTGAGTGCCGGGGGCTGACTGTCCTGCAGCTCCATTGATGGAGGGGCTGAGCAGAATGTCTAATGACCTATCTGAAGCTGCCTGCTGAATCAAAATTGGCCATGGAGGAGACGAAAGGACACAAAGACCCTTTTCATCAGTAGGTGGTGGTCCTCGCCCGCTAGTTACTAGCACGCTACTTACTGCTGTCTTTCTCTCCCTCTCTCATCATCATTATCATATCTCAGAGCCTTTGCTGCTCTACAGTGCTTCTTTTTTTACATTACAGCCTTATTCTAAAAAATAAAAATAAATAAATTAAATGTCCTCATCAATCTACACACAATAGCCCATAATGACAAAGCGAAAACAGGTTTTTAGATGTTTTTGCAAGTCATTGATCAGATTGATCAGAAATACAGTGTAGACATTGTTAATGTAGTAAATGACTATTGTAGCTGGAAACGGCAGATTTTTTATGGAATATCTACATAGGCGTACAGAGGCCCATTATCAGCAACCCTCACTCCTGTGTTCTAATGTCACGTTGTGTTAGCTAATCCAAGTTTATGATTTTAAAAGGCTAATTTATCATTAGAAATCCATTTGCAATTATGTTAGCACAGCTGAAAACTGTTGTCCTGATTAAAGAAGTAATAAAACTGGCCTTCTTTAGACTAGTTGAGTATCTGGAGCATCAGCATTTGTGGGTTCGATTACAGACTCAAAATGGCCAGAAACAAAGCCCTTTCTTCTGAAACTCATCAGTCTATTCTTGTCTAGGACTTGTCTGTTTCTCAAACTAGACACTCTAATGTACTTGTCCTCTTGCTCAGTTGTGCACCGGGGCCTCCCACTCCTCATTCAATTCTGGTTAGAGACAGTTTGTGCTGTTCTGTGAAGGGAGTAGTACACAGCGTTGTACGAGATCTTTTGTTTCTTGGCAATTTCTCGATTGGAATAGCCTTCATTTCTCAGAACAAGAATAGACTGATGCGTTTCAGAAGAAAGGGCTTTGTTTCTGGCCATTTCGAGCCCGTAATCGAACCCACAAATGCTAATGCTCCAGATACTCAACTCGTCTATGTGACCCCAAACTTGAGTTGGTGTTATGTAACTTTCTTATGAGTCATCGTTGTAACTGTTGAACATTGCATTTTCGATGCCATGTGTAACTGTATTAATTATTAATTATATACTGTATATGTATTGTTTAAACACTTTCTGAGCTTTAAAATCTTGATAAATACGAACAAGTGCACCATCCATCCAGTACAATGCACACTCTACTGAAACACTGGTAGCTTATATTTTACTGCTCTATTGCAAGAAGAGTCTGATTCGGCGTTGTTTAGAATGAATGCGAAGAGCTGCGTGTTTACTCCATCTTATTCCAGCTATAATTGTTGGTTTTGCGACACTGAATTCTTAATCAGGATTTATGTTTTCTCTGGCTGCTCCCCGGCGTGTGTGTTTGGGTTTACTGGCCACCCTTGGTAAACAGTGTTGTTCCAAATCCCCACCAGTACACCTTGGACAGAGACACACACTAGCTGGAACTGTCTAAACGTGACAGAGAGGCTAATGCATATATTTAAAAATGCAACGAGGGGCTGCACCATTTACACACAAGGGGGACAAGGTGTGTGTGTGTGTTTGTGTGTGTTTGAGGGGGGAGGGGGGGGGGGGGGATTTCTTGCCTCGTGTTCATGTTAACTAGTTAGGTGGGCCGTGTTTGCCTGTGTGTATCAGTGAGTGTTGGCCTGTGTGCGTGGCCTGTACATTCAGTGGCTGGAGTGTTTGCATGGCCTTTGTGACTTGGACCTTTCTTAAACATTAGCAATCCTCTTGGCCTTATTTTCTCTCCCCATTGCTAATATGTTGATCTCTCCTCCACAGCAAGCTGATGTTACACACAGCGCTAGCCGCCGTGTCATCCTCACCACGCATAAATAAACACAGGTTTGTGGTGGCGATGACTCGCCATGTTGAGGAAAACAGATGGAGAATAACTTTCCCGGACAGACAATACCTGGGTCAGACCACTCCCAGATGCTGCCTGATTACCAGCCAGTCGGTAGAAACCCTTGGCAAAGCAGATTGGCAGGTCACAGCTTAGACAGTCTCGCAGGCAGCGCAATTCTCTGGTTGCGTCCCAATAATCTCTCCATCCTGCTGAAGTGTGGCCTCGTTCACTACTCCCCACAAATTGAGTGTTTGTATGAGCTAGAGGGAGTTTCCATATACCAGTCATTTCTTTTCAAATCCATGAAGGGAAGTGAACCAGTGCACACTTTGGGGGAAAGAAGAGATCATTTTGACGCACCCTCAGGCTCTTAACAGACCATTACAACTGAGCTGCTGAGGGAAAACAACTAGTGCACCGTGCTTCAAAGATGAAAAGACCGCACTCCCTCAAAAATATCAGCGATGGGTCTTTCTTCCTTGCCCCTCCTTGTGTAAAGGGGTTTGTTATTTCAGGGTGTGTGTGTGCGTGGCACATGCACAGTATCAGGAATTTAAGAATACTTCATCAACATCCACTCCCCCACCTTACAAGTCAAGGTTACATTTAAAAGGTAACTTTGATATAATAGACTGCACATGATTAGTTAGTTGTTTTAATAACTACAATGACTAAAGATTTTACTTGTGATTTTTGTTACGGTATATATGAAAAATCTAAGTGTAAATGATTTTTTTTGCAACTATTACAATACAGGAGCAGTGTAGCCTTTCCACTTGGGTCAAGTTTATTATTTCCATATCAGTGAGGACGGGGGATAAGATTTTCATGGAAAGAGCTTCAAATCCTCACTCTATAACAAAAAGCCTGCTGTATGCTGGGGTTCAGTCCCGGCTTTCTATTCTAATTTCATTCACAGTTGGAGATTTTCCCTGTCTAAGTGCTCCCAAAGTTTTGAATTCTATGGAAGAAGAATGTTTGCACTTGGAAGAAAACTTCCATTGCTTCATCAATTATTAAAATAACATTTCCTTTCACATTTAGTTCACTCGTCACGATGTGCTTGTGTCCTTCATGATTGAAGGGCAATTTTTGCTACATGTAATCTAGTTAATTTCCTCCTATTTAGCACTATGCTCTTCACCTGTCCATGGTGCTCCTGAAGATCCCATTTAATTTGGCTTTATCTGATTCCCTTTAGTGATATTATAACCATGGAATTCAACTCAGCCAAAAAAGAAACATCCCTTTTTCAGGACCCTGTCTTTCGAAGATAATTCGTGAAAATCCAAATAACTTCACAGATCTTCATTGTAAAGGGTTTAAACACTGTTTCCCAGGCTTGTTCAATGACCCATAAACAATTAATGAACATGCACCTGTGGAACAGTCATTAAGACACTTAACAGCTTACAGACGGTAGGCAATTAAGGTCACAGTTATGAAAACTTAGTAGAAAGGCCTCTTTAGTGTCCTGACTCTAAAAAACACCAAAAGAAAGATGCCCAGGGTCCCTGCTCATCTGTGTGAATGTGCCTTAGGCATGCTGCAAGGAGGCATGAGGACTGCAGATGTGGCCAGGGCAATAAATTGCTATGTCCTTACTGTGAGACACCTAAGACAGCGTTACAGTGAGACAGGACGGACAGCTGATCGTCCTCGCAGTGGCTGTTCTGCCACTGCAACGTGTAACAACACCTGCACAGGATCGGTACATCCGAACATCACACCTGTGGGACAGGTACAGGATGGCAACAACAACTGCCCGAGTTACACCAGGAACGCACAATCCCTCCATCAGTGCTCAGACGGTCCGCAATAGGCTGAGAGAGGCTGGACTGAGGGCTTGTTGGCCTGTTGTAGGCAGGTCCTCACCAGACATCACCTGCAACAACGTGGGCACACAAGCCCTCAGTCCAGCACAATCCCACCGTCGCTGGACCAGACAGGACTGGCAAAAAGTGCTCTTCACTGACGAGTCGCGGTTTTGTCTCACCAGGGGTGATGGTCGGATTCGCGTTTATCGTCGAAGGAATGAGCATTACACCGAGGCCTGTACTATGAAGTGGGATCGATTTGGAGGTGGAGGGTCCGTCATGGTCTGGGGCAGTCTGTCACAGCATCATCGGACTGAGCTTGTTGTCATTGCAGGCAATCTCAACTCTGTGCGTTACAGGGAAGACATCCTCCTCCCTCATGTGGTACTCTTCCTGCAGGCTCATCCTGACATGACCCTCCAGCATGACAATGGAACCAGCCATACTGCTCGTTCTGTGCATGATTTCCTGCAAGACAGGAATGCCATGGCCAGCGAAGAGCCCGGATCTCAATCCCATTGAGCACGTCTGGGACCTGTTGGATCGGAGGGTGAGGGCTAGGGCCATTCCCCCCAGAAATGTCTGGGAACTTGCAGGTGCCTTGGTGGAAGAGTGGGGTAACATCTCACAGCAAGAACTAGCAAATCTGGTACAGTCCATGAGGAGGAGATGCAAGCAGTACTTAACGCAGCTGGTGGCCACACGAGATACTGACTGTTTCTTTTGATTTTGACCCCCCCTTTGTTCAGGGACACATTATTCAATTTCTGTTAGTCATATGTCTGTGGAACTTGTTCAATTTATGTCTCAGTTGTTGAATCTTGTTATGTTCATACAAATATTTACACATGTTAAATTTGCTTAAAATCAACGCAGTTGACAGTGAGAAGACGTTTATTTTTTTGCTGAGTTTATATTATCATTGAACGAGATAAAAACCTCTCAAGTCCTGTGAAATGTTCCTATTTGAAAATACACAAAATATTCTTTAGTCAAAGCCAATTTCCCTACATCTTTGACCATAACATAATTCCAGTTGGATGCTTTTTAACTAAATAGCTAGGAATATTAATATTGACTCTGGTAAAAAGAAAAGAAAAGTACAACCCACCAATAAACATGTGTAAAATCACATCCGTATTTCAGTAGCAGACCTATAATAGTCTGGATAGGTTAAAATTAGAATGTGTGATGATGACTGCATGTTTTGGCCTGCTTCACATGTCTTGTTTCCAGAGAGCCAAAAAAGCAATGTGCTGTTTCCTCCCTCTCTCACCCAGCCTCTCGCTCCAAAAGCATTCCTCTCCTGTCTCTCACCCGCCCATCAATTCACTGTGATTTTCATCCTGTCAGGGAATCATTTGCTTTTCTTTTCAGCCATAAGGACACCATTATTGTCCTGCCCCTCTGCCAGGAAAAACACTAGATCAGAGAGAGAGAGAGAGAGAGAGAGAGAGAGAGAGAGAGAGAGAGAGAGAGAGAGAGAGAGAGAGAGAGAGAGAGAGAGAGAGAGAGAGAGAGAGAGAGAGAGAGAGAATCAGTGTATTTCAATAATTTGTACAGTCGGTTTGGTCTGACTACCACTTAAAGAAGCATCTATATCCTACCCCCGGTCTGCCTTGTAACAAGTGTATCCTTGTGTTAGTTAGGGTGTGCTGGGCACCACTGCACCAGGAGAGGTGCATTCATTCCTCACACCCTCTCTTCATCTTTCTCTTCCCCTCTTCCTTACCCCATCTCCCTTTTTTCCTCACCCTATCTCCCCATTATTACTCCCCCTCCTCCCTTCCCCTCTCCCCCTCTTCCTCCCCTGTCTCCCTCTCTTCCTTCCCATCCCTATATTTGGGGTTCCTCTACATGTCTTTGGGTCATTGAAAAGCACTATATTAAACCCATGTATTATAATGAATGTTATTCTCTTTGTCACCGTGCAGGTTGGAGCGGCTGGTGGAGGTGCTGAGGAAGAAGGTGGGGACAGGCAGCGTCCGGACAGTCATCTGACTGAGACTACGCCGGGGGAAGCAACAGTGAGTCCACTCAGTTCCTGGCTCTGTCCTGAATGGCACCCTATTCCCTATAAAGTGCACTACTTTTGACCAGTGCCCTACACCCCTATAGGCCAAAAATAGTGAAGGCAATAGGGTGCCATTTGTGATGCAGCCCCTGTCTGCTCTGCCCGAACTGGAGCAGCCTGAGCGACTGTCCAGTCGAACGGCCACATCTGGTGTCCAGGCTGCCTCCCTGCCTGCCCAGACCCGGGCTGTTGTGTTTAACGCTGTGTAAACACACCCAAGCCTTAACTGGGCAAACAGTTGTAAGAAGTGCAGCACTCCAAAGCCTCATTCCAGGCTGGGCTCAAACTGAATCGTAAACTGTTTAACCACTTGGGTTGTTGGTTTGTTGCTGCCCACTCTCTTTTTCCCTCTTTCTTTCTTAAATTCTACATTTTACCTTACTAAAAATCATGTTACATTTGTTTTGTCATCAACTAAATTGTGTGTTGCTGTTTGTGTTGCTGCCTATCTCTGTTACAAGGGAGATGCCTATGTGCCTTACTTTTATTGATAAAATATGTATTCTCTTTGATATCCCAGATCAATACAGTGTCCTGACATACACAGTATTTCATTGAAAAGGTTAGTGCTGTATTGTAAAGGTTGCTGGTGCTGCCTGGATTCGGCGTCGATGCTGCCGCGGGCCAAATAACGTGATTTATATAGTCAACTCCATGATGCTCTCAAATCAAATCAGTCATGGAATTTGTGATTTGAAGATCATCACCTATCAACTTCCTGTATTCTTGCATCTGTTGTATTATAAAGTTAGTATTGCTGTGATAGTTTATGGACATTTTATGGTGTGAGTATTGTATGAAATAAAACATATAAACAACTGATAAAAATGTGTTTCATCCTTTAATCTGGTAACTCAACACTATTTACTCTACTCAAAGACAAAAGGTGTGACATTATTAGTCGGCCACTGAAAATGTTGTTTTATTCTCTGGACTTTTTTTCTTCATTTTTATAAAGTACTTTCTCAACTCAGTCACGACCATTATATCCCCATGGATTGATATAAACTTCTATTTGAAGATAAACCTGTCTTTTTTCACACTTCTGTGTATCTAAGGTTCAGCTCTCAAAGTGTGCTAAATTAGAACAGGTCTTAAAAGAGTTTAAAAAAATAAACCCACTACCTCTGATATTCATTTTGTAAGATCCATATGACAAAACTCTCTAAATTACACAACTGTCGTATTTGTTATCTCGCTGACTAAAGGTTTCATGAAGCAATATTAAGTTTTTAGAAGTATTCAAAGTAGGTCAAAGTATATAGAGAGGGGTATATTTTTGTAACTCCAGTAGTCCATGCATATCCATTTCATGGAACTTGAACTTCTTTCTAGGCTTTATAGAATTACATTTTAAGCAGAGCTTTAAATCTCTTTATTTTAATACATTTGTATTTTGTCCGTAGCACTATTATTTTTGGCTATTGTCATATCCTAATTGGCCAGATTTTGACAAAGGCATTGCACACTAAAAACAAATGGTTCTATATAGTACCACATAAGGGTTATTTTGCTTTTAACCATAGTGGATCCATTTTTGGGGCTATATTGAACCATTTTTTGAAGGTCTATAAAGAACCACTATCATATGGTTCTAAATGGAACCTGTATGGTGCTATAAAGAACCCTTTCCTAAGGTTCTATAAAGAACCATTCAAAAAAGGTCATATATCGCACCAAAAAAAGGGTTCTGCTATGGTTATGACCCTTGTTGGGGCTATATTGCGCCCTTTTGTATGGTTCTTTATAGAACCTTTATGGAGAATGGTTCTATACAAAACATTTCTCAATCTCAAAGGTTATTTGTGGATCCTTTTGAAGAACCATACAGGGTTTGTTATTCTGGTCAGCCGTATTATATTGTTAACATTCTGTAGGTGTTAATATTGTGTTAATTGACAGGTTGAATTAGGTGTGGTAGCGCTGGAACAGCTGGGGCTCCCTGAGTAGAGAATTGAGAACTACTGATTTAGTCAACTGTTCTTAATGGATAGAGATCCTGTTAAATTATTGGAGGGGCTATGTCATAAACCCTCAAAGTTCTAGAACGGTGTGAAAATGGCAGCCAAATTGGTCAGGGAGAAATCCAAACTAGTCTAATTGGAATTGTTGTTTTCCTGGAAAGCTGTGAGTGCTATTATATGATACAATATCAGTAATTGTTGCATTTACAACTTGTCTAAGTCCTATCATCAACTGATTTCTGGCAGTGTATGGCTGTGGATTGACTGCATTGTTTGAATGGAATTTTGGCAGTTAATTAGAAAATGTATGGAATCATTCCTCTTAAACTGGCTGTCTAGCTAGCTAACAAACATGCAGTGTAGATACATACTTCAAATTCATTATTTAACACTATCTTATCCCAGCACTGGCAAACATGGCATAGTTGACCAACTCCCTGACCAACATGGCTAACCTTTATCCCATCATAACAAGGTTCATGTCCATTCTAGTATTCCATGGGCAAGGGTGAGTCTTTCACAAGGCCAATCACTGGCCATAGTGATATATGACATGTGATGGCATAACACAACAGATGAGAAACTGGAATGACACTCACTCACACTTGCACAAAAAGAGCTGTGAGCAAACCATGCCCCCAAATATCCAAATGAGCTGCTGCCCCAACATTTTAATTATCACTACATTTTAATTAGCACTAAAAGAGCAAAGAACCCTTTTGTGAACTGCAAAGGACCTTTGAAGGGATCAAATGGTTATTTGCATCATTATGGTTCCACATAGAACCATCCTTCCCAAAGAACCCTTGAGGAACCATTTTTTCTTTGTGTGTACTGACTTTGAGAAAAAGATGTTGTGGTCTAGAGATGGATGCAAAGAGAGAGGCACTATCCATGGATATATTGCTCATTTATCAGTCTCTCATTTTCCTGCACCTCTCTCTCTCTCTCTCTCTCTCTCTCTCTCTCCCTCTCTCTCTCTGTCCTACCTCTCTGTGGTCCCTATTTGCATACTAATAGTTTATAAACATGAGGGCAGAAGAGGTCAAGCGACCTTTACTACAGATTATACACCAAACAGTTAAATTCGCATCGTGTATGTTCCATTTTTCGTAAATTGATGCGTTGACCCTAACGAGCCCTACATTCCTCCCGCTGTCCTTCGATAAAAAAAAAAGCTATGCCCGTGGTGAGATTTGTGTACCCATACAAGATCGATTATGTAATCAGAACTTGTGTTGGATTGTTGGATGCACGGTTGCCATCAAGTTGCAGTCCAAAGACAGGAGGGGTAGGGTAGAGAGTACCCTCCTCTCAGATAATGCTCGAGCTACAAGCTTGTCGATTTCATCTGCGCTGGTAACCGTGGAGATCGCACAACGTGGGTGTCCCCACTCTTAATCCCACAAGGTCCTCCAATCTATGTTTCTCCGTCAAATAATCCGCCTTGTTCTAAATAAGGAGGCAAAATATTTCACTTTGTTGAAATCTGAAAACTTTTGATATCCCTGGTTATCCCCAAATCGGCCACGCCTCCAATTGTGCATTACGCGTTTTTATGATGATCGCACACACTAGTACAAATAAAATGTCTAATGTGTAGGCTAGCCTATAGGTCTCAATTTTTTATTATGGTTCAGTTCAATATATCTTGACTAGGCCTATAGAAGCCCATTTGATATTTATTTTGAAATGTTATTTTGGAGTCTGATCCTTGATTTATCCTGTGTAGTTTACTATCTTGGTCTCGGTATAAAGGATTGTACACGGGTGCACCATAAAGAAGGGGAATCCCGATTAACCCATTTTGAGAACCAATCGCATGATGAAATGACTACTAAACAACTTTTTTTTATACGCTTTAATTAAAAACGTGTTCAGGCAGCCCTGTTGTGAATGAAATACAGAGAAAAGCGTGACTGATCCTGTTGCTATAACGACAACAAATATATCCTGTCTTTCCTTCCACTTTAACGCACTCCATCCATACATGTATTCTTTGTGGACCTTCTTTTCTAGTAACAATGTATGAAACTGGAGGCTAATTGGCAATAAAATGACAATGTCCATGAAGCACATATGTTGTAAAGCCTTGGCCTATGTGAGAAGCATGCCATTTGGAGAGAAATGTGCCTATTGCACAATGATAAAAAGTGGGCCATAGTTCATTCTCCTGGCTATCTCGTTGTTTACAGTGTTGCATAAAATGGTTAGTTGTTCTTTTGATATAGGTAGACTATGCATGGTTTACATTTTTAACTATAGATTATTTGGGCGTTCCGTATTAGACTGTCAAATTGTTTAATATTTAGTTTATATAGCAAATGCTGTTTGTTCATAGTGCCACATCTTATTTTATTTAACAGACTGGTAGCCTAGTATTTAATATTTGGATATTTGGTATACATGTTTAATACCTTCCATTTGTCTGATGCATAGCACTATTCTGTATCCTCCTTTGTTTGTTCGAACTTTTCCCGTTACACTGCAAAGAGAGCAACCAAAAAAAAACAACCAATTGGGTTGTCCCCTTAGTGTGGCCTCAAATGGATTAATGAAGACACAAAACACCATGGTCTCGTAGCAGGCAGGCAGGCCGAGGGACCACCAACCTGACAGTCGATGTATATTAGGAGGACACAAAGCCCTAATAAACTTCTTCCGTATAATTTTTAATGGAAAACCAGCTGCTTCTAAAGCTGATTTCGGATAGAGATCTCTCCCTCTTCTCCCTCGGCCTTTGAAAGCTCCTTTCTTTCGTCTTTGAATCTGAAGGGGTATTGCTTTGCTCTTTTCGTTGGCCAAGCACAATTGTGTTATTGGAGATAATTAATTCAATCCCCATCAAAAGGTATTAGAAGCGCCTTGGCCCTGTAGTGGCTTTCTAAACTCAGAATGAAAAGACGGAGAAGAAAGGTTTACGGGTAGGCTCGCTGATGGTCGCTTTTGAAGTAAAGGGGTCTGCGCATTGTTATCGAAATTTTTGTCCATAAGGGTGAAGAAAGCGCCAGGGCTTTTGATGGGGAAACGTGAAATGCCACATAAGTTGGAAAACAAGGCGCTGCTGAAATCTCCATGCTGGACACTGCCTGCTGATAACATATGTCACACATTACTAAAGGTTGGACGACTTGAATAATGTAGTTCAAATTTAATGTGTAGAAAAACACGTATAACCTGTACGCCAAGGCATTTGAAAACTAGGCATATAAATAATAATAATAGCCTAATCATAATAATAATACCATGTTTATTATTGTAATTATCGACGTGTATATAATAAACCCTTTCAGGGTAAGAATATGTCTATATAATTACTACTAAATGTACCTTCATAAGTTATTAATTCATATTATCTTATATGAGGGCATAAAGGCGTTGATATGTTGGTTTAGGCTATTAAATACTAAAGTGAACAGCTATTATGGGTTTCAATGTGATATGCTCTTACACTAAATTATACACGGTGTAGCCTAGAAAAAAACACCTCGTTGCCTTTTTCAGGTGAAATGTCGAACATAATGCATGATATTCTATATAAATGAATATTTGTCTCTTGTTTGAACGTTGAGGTATGCCCTAATAGCAAAGATTTCAATCAGAGTCAAGCACAAAAGTCACTGACAGGTTTGCTCTGTTTTTATTTGCTGTTTCACGTTCGACACAAGGTGGTTTCCATACTGGATCACACGCTGCAAAGTCTTTTTTTCAACAGCTGGGCAAACTAATGAACAAGATCTGTCCAAAGTTCAAACATTTCTCATGGAAACGCGGAGTCCTTTTCTCCACAAATTGAGGATGATGTTATTGGAATCTGCTAAGAACACTTTGCAAGAGAGTTTTAATATAGGAGAATAAATACATGAATCACTCGGTGCATTTTGGATGATCTGCTGGGGTTGATCTGACCATTTTAAAGGTTTATTGCCAGGCATATACTGGTCAATACCATATTATTTGCCTCCAACATTGTACACCTTCAGATACAGTAGGTCTATGAAGTAGGTTATAATGGGCCCATCAAATAATGTCGGTGGGGACCTTGATCCAAACGACTTCACAAATAATCTAGATCATATCTGTAAGCGTGTTTCTCCGTTAAATGTGTCAATTTGTGGTCCATGCCCTCTTTGATAGTCTTGTCGTTCATTAATGAACACAGTCATTATGGCAAAATTACTGTAATAGCATATATCGCAATCATTTTATTGTCAAAATCATGTATCATCTTGAGGTGAAAATAACAAAAATGCAATATTAACGTTGGCCTAAATTCTTCCGGGAAAAATATCCAATCGTTGCAGGACAATAGGCCAAATGTTATCCATATTTAAAGTGACCAACAAGAAACATTTTATTAGTCACCATTTAGGATATTATAGTCCAAAATGTATTTGAAAAAGATACAATTGAAAGCATACAAAATTAGGTTTTTAGATATTGTTCATATTAATGTCAGTTCATCTGGAGTAGGCTAAAGGTACGCCTCGAGCATATGAAACTCATTCGCAGACAAGCTTCTCAGTTGTTCCAAACACAGTTAATATATTATCTAAATGAACATAGCTTCTTAAAATGTTATTTTATTTATTTAAAACAAGTAAGCTTGAATGTGTGGAAATATAAACTGAAAAACAAAACACAGACCACAGGCCTATGGCATAAGCCTATAAAGCCTCAATTCTCCGCGATATTTTCACCACACTCAATTCAATTCTCCATGTTATTTGCGCATCGGGGGGCAATTACATGATAATTAAACACATTTCACGGTTACTCAGCCAAAATGTGTGTCTACAAAATACCATGATCAAAGTCAAATCTGTTCAGGTTCACGAGCCGCATCATGTAGGGTTACGGTTCACAAAAAGATGCTTTGGTCTTTCCACGATATTGTTAAAAATCCATTTACAACACGCCGGAATCCTTTATGAGGTAAAGCTCTGTGGCTGTATTTCTGTTAGATTTGGCTTTAGCCTTGCTCATTGATCAAAAAACTTGCGGCGCGTCAACCCACGCGAGCATCAATACAGTTAGCATTTATGAACTTTACAGAGATATTACAATTATATTGAATACACTTTAGATGTGTCTATCAATGATTCATAACCTAATTTCATATGGAGTTACATTCATGATACAATATTTTACGCAATAGCTTACAAGACTGAACAACAAAGCTGGCTATATGTCACTCTGACAGAAGCTTTAGACCATATAATTAATACACTATCTTTACAATGATAATGAAATTGTTTTGTAAGGCTTCATTTTTAAACTCAAAACGTTACAATTCATATTGTTCCTGAATTATTCGGATATGCGTAAAAGTTGGAACAGTTGCGTAATTGAATAGTACTTTTTCACGCCTCATGCACAGAATAGCCTCTTCAAAATTAACATCAGAAATACCAACAATCAGTGAATAAATCGTATTTGTTTTATTTGAAAATTAACAAGAAATAAGTTAAGCACATGCAGAGACATCAAAACAAACAGAGAAAGATAAAACGCTGACATTAGGCTGCACATAAAAATCACACATTTTCTGGTTTGAAAAATACCACAAAAGACATACAGTTGTCATGTATAAAGAAATACACATTTTTATTTATAATGCATTTCCACGTGGAATTTAAGATTGTTATACAAGATTGGTTTGTAAATATGTTTGTCAGATATTTAGCAAATGAACCAAAGCAATGCGTAAAATGACAACATCCATTTAAAAAGTAAGCTATCTGGAACAGACGGGTGTTTGTCGCTTCACCTGTCTCACGCGTTCCACGAGACCTTATTGACCTTCATTCATGCACACAGTAACACACATGGACATATTCATCGTGGGTACTACAAGTTTGGGGAATACAACATTATTTTACAAGCTCAAAATTGTTTTAAATACACTAGCAATGATTTACGACTGGATATACAATCATTCAATGGTAACACTTTACAGTATAGGCCTATTGTATTTTACTCATACACATTCTTATACATTAAAGTAACAGTCCTTATGCACCAGGTGCATGCAAAAAAATATGATCAATGTTTTCTGTCATCCTTTTATCGAGCACTATAAAAATGAGAAGATACTAAGAAGTGTTGAGGACTGGTCTGGAATACACACCTTGATAGTATGACGCCTCTATTGCGGATGGGTCCATGGCTCTGCCAGCCATGGACGCGCTGCCGAGGGGTAGACTGGAAGACATACTTGAGCCGTAGGAAGAGTATTGCAGAGCTTGCTCGTAGGCTTTCAAATCCAGTTTGTGCTGTTGCTCTGAGGATGACATTAAATTATTTATTGAAAACGGGTGGTTGAATGAGTAATGGGGATCCCCTTTTAGGTGCAGATGGGACTCGTGCGCCATCGAGTGCGGAGGTAAAGAGAGAGAGGACAGGGACGTGGCCGAGCTGGCCACGGGGTGGAGAGGTGGCCCGCTGCTCTTTAGTTCAGAGGCGCTGCCACTGCTCCTGTGGTCCATGCTGTGAGGGCTGGAGGACTGGTTGGAGAGGGAGTTGGAGTCCACATTCCCAGTCTTGCTGTTGGTGTTCTCGCTCGAAGGCGACCCAGAACCGGACTGGTCTTTCCTTCCGTCCCCTTTACTTGAAGATATCTTTCTATTTTCGCATTTAAAGCGCTTTTGTCTGCGTAGGTAACAACCGTTCTCGAACATATTTCCTGAATCTGGGTGCAGGGCCCAGTACGAACCTTTGCCTGGCTTATCCGGTGACCTAGACACTTTGATGAAGCAATCATTAAAAGACAAGGAATGGCGAATGGAGTTCTGCCACCTCTGTTGGTTCTGTCTGTAGTATGGAAATAGGTCCATTATCCACTGATAGATTTCGCTAAGCGTGAGCATCTTGCTTGGTGCTTGCTGAATGGCCATGGTTATGAGGGATATGTATGAATACGGAGGCTTTGCGTGTGGGTAGCTTCTCCTGAACGACTTGTTGTCCCTTGCTCGGTTCAGGTTGGGCTGAGTATAGGACATTGGGCTCATAGTAGGGCTCATGCTCGCGTATGGATTCATAGCGTTCATGGAAGCCTGCTGAGCCGACATCGCGCCCATGTTCGAGGGGCTAAGGGCAGTGCCCATTAACGGTACCCCTCCACCCATTCCGTTCATCGCACTGGACGCGCTCGGGGGCATCCCTGTCATTGTCCCGGGGCTTAGTCCGGCTCCCAGGCCGGGGTTGGCGTAAGACATATTGAAAGAACCTGAGGTCATATTTCCATTAGTAGACATACTCATGTAACTGTTCATATTGTTCATGGAACTCAGTCCTGCATTCATGCCGTTGTTCACCATGGGCGAATATACCTGGAATAACAGGAGAGAAATGTGATCACAACAATGCATTGGTCTTCCACACACTCAAAGTGCTTACGTTTTTTATGATTGGTTTTTATTCTGCTGGAATCGACTGTGTAATAATGTTAAGCCAATAATAATTAATACTTATTAATATTAGGCTGTTAATAAACACAAAATATTTCAAAACTTAACGAATTCATTCATTCGATTTGACTAAAAAACACGAGATTCATTTTGAGAACTTTTAAACAGCAGCAACAAAACAGTGCAGCCTGGTCCATTTATATGATATATCTCAAACTCAAACAACATCGTTTCATTGTGTTAGGGTATAAAATGCGATTTTGTGCTGCTTTTCAAGCAATGCAATCATTTAGATGAACATTTTATGTAGGCCTATTATGCACAAACAGAAGGTCAAGCAAAGTGTATTAATCTTAATATTGGTATGGAACAAACGAATTAAGATTGATTGGAAACATTCCACTGACTGCAACTTTCTTTTCGAATAGCAAGCATTGATAAACATATGCCATGATCTCGTTGCATGATGGCTGGTAAACATTCAGTGCCAAATCCCATTTTTACGCACATGTATAATGGTATTTTATTTCTTGTTAAAGTGCCAGTATCTCAAGTCAGCATTCGGCCTGCTGTGACTGCAATGTGCACTGCTGCCACCCGGCGTGCTTGGCCGTCTCTCGTTCTTTAGGATACATCATCAGGTTGCATATAGTGAAGTCTATGCCCAAAAGAGCCCAATATTCTATAAACAACAACAACAACACCGTGCCATTTGAATTGAAAGAACACTCAGTGCAGTTTGCTAGAAAACATGCATCGCAAAAACGAAGATGTGGAAATCAGTTAGCACCTAATTGTTATTCTAATACACAAATCGAATAAAATTAAAATACACATAGCCTACCTCTTGTGCGTCATTGTAATAGCTGCTCCAATCTGGCGTTTCGTGACCTTCCATTTTCACTGTACCCAACATTATGGTTGATATCCACAAATCGTAAACATGCAGTTCCTCAGACTGGAGTTTGTGAGAAATGTATCCTAGGAAAAGGTGCGTTGTAACTGGTGGGATGTTGCAGGAGGGTTAGAGTAAAGAAGTGAGGAGATAGATGTTGAATGCAGTGTGACCTGTGAGTTTAGATCTTCCCCTAATACGTAGGCGGTACAACCCACCCACTTTTTCAGTGTTCATTTGCCTGGCTCTTTTTCCCTCGCTGAAGTCACCCCTCCGGTGCCCACAGTTGTTCTGCGTCTTTACAGAGAAAAATAGCCCAGTCAAAAATAATGTTTCCCCCTCCCTAATAAGGTGTGTAAACATTCCATCAGTCAGAAAGCAGGGTTTGAAAAACAGCCGAGCATGGCATTTGTTGTTGTACAATTACGCACTTGGAATTATATCCATAAATTAAGGTATTTAATATGCCATGGAGAAAGCCAGGCATAAACCAAATAGACAGGAAACTAGCATTACAACCTAGAATTTTAGGTCTTTAAGACTAATCATGACGGGAATTTTAATGAAGTAAAATGTAACAGAACAGTCTGTTTATGCCTATAATTTCAAATGATCCATTACCTACACAAGGGCGCGCGCGCCCTACAATGTCATGATAATATTTGCTCTGGCTCACAGAAAGTTGTCGATAGGTATCAAAATGTTAAATTCTGCGAGAATTGAGAAGGCGTTAGCACTGAGGATATTGGATATTCTTATAAAAAATATTCACTTAAAAGCAATGAAGGTTTATTTCTTTATAATAATTTAATTTATGTGCAGACTATGCCCATATATAGGATGTAATTGTAGCCTACGTAGGCCTGTGGTTCAGGCTTAATGTTTAATGTTATGGCCTCTGGACAATGGAGAAGACAAGTGTCAACATCTTAATATGCGTGAAAAAAGCTTCCCAATATTCCTCTGCTCTGTTAACTAGACAGTAGCCCTACAAGCAGTTGCAGCCAGGTCCTTCGATTCTAAACCCGTTAATGAGGGAATAACAGCGATAATTATCCCTTTACATGGGATTATCTCAGGGTGATCTCTAACGCCATTAGGGAGAGAAAATCGATTTGTTAAAGCCGGATTAAAACCTCCCACAAAGCATGGGAAATTAGGTTTACTGCTGGATTTGAAATCTGACACGGTAGATATAGCCAACCTCACAAAGCCCTACAGATGAACATGGTTGTTTTACAGATATTTACGCTAATAGATTGCTTTATTCTATGACATGAGTCTTTATGATCACATGTTTATTATGGCACAGAAAAAAAGGGGAAACAAGGAAAATTGAATCAGAAGATGAATTGTCCCAAAGAAATTAGAAGGGATGAATTACATTCCACATTTGAAAAGCGTACTAGACAATATTGGATTTCATGACAATAATATTTCCTGAAGGCCTACACATCCATAATGAAAACTACAGAGCCAATAGAAAAAGGCATAGGCCTATGTCGAATTGAAGCTATACATCTTCTGTCGATTAGAAAAGCCTTTGAGCGTTGAACACGTTCGCAATTTGTAACCTTTTACTTAGTTCAGTTTCCAGTGCTGGTCCGGGCCTTCGGCAGTCTTAGTTCTGCACCCACGTGGTGTCTGTTTTGTCCAGCCTAGTTGGTTTGGTTGCTAGGAGATCCTCCCAGCCACCACGAAGAAATGGTGGATGTCAAAGCGTCACAAAAGTTTGTAAACATTTTACCTGCCAACGTGTTTATTAGATGATATTCAGACATTTAAAGTAACGTCAATTTCAGCAAACAGCGGTGTCTTGTCACTTCAATAGTTTTGGAAAAGGTAAGCGTTGGAATTGGCTAACGTTAGCTAATCTAACGTTATTCTAGTAGCATTGGAGTGGTTCACTGCTGGCAACATTGTAGCTCGTTGACATCTTTCAAACTTCACTAGCAACAAAATACACACGGTGAAGCTGTTATACTGACAGTGCTGCTACTTTTTGTAACACAGTAACAAAAATCTTAGCATCAACAGTTTGATCATCATCAGTTATTGAGTAGGCCGCGTAGTCCTACATAGAATAAGCATCAATCATGTCATATATCACGTTTTAGGCTACCATTTGTTTTTTTTTGCTGTGTTTTAATCATTTTAATTGATGTTTCATAATCACCCATTGAAAAAGAATACCTCTTACAACTCACCCACTTCCATCCTTAGTCCTTTACTTTTTTTGCATGTTTCACTTTCCAACATTTGGTCACGTTGATAGACATGGAGCAACTTGCTGAGAAATAAAGTTCTGAGCCACAGCGAGAAGCTAAAGCTGAAGAAGGAGTTAGGGGTGCTACGCAATGAGTCCCCGTGTGAATTCCTACAAATGAAGCAGCTGTTTTTCAACTCCCACACAACCACCAGCACACAGGATCAACCACCAGACTCTCTCCACACACTGGAGTCATCAGGACTGATGGAAGAGGCTACAGAGGGACCCTGTGGCACATCGGACACGCCCCAAAATAGGACCTCACAGATGTCTGCAGGGTCAGTCAGCCTGTTGGAGTTCCATGCAGATCTGCTACAATCACCACCTGCCTCCTTACCACAAAGTGCTCTCCTACTAGACATCCCTAAAACAAAGTCTGAGGTGAGCAGGAGTCAAGGAACCACACGTATCAAAGGAATCAGTGAAGGGAGAAATTCAGTTCATTTGGTCCTGTCTTCTCCAGGCCAGAAACCTTCCCAGAAGCCGGCCATAGCTCAGCTAGCAGGGACTACCAAAGTGGTGTCCATGTCCATGAGGCCACAGCCTCCCTCTAAGCCCAGGTCAGAGAGGCCAGCAACAGGGACCAGGATGTTTATATACAAGAGCAAGAAGGAGTCAGAACAGGTGTCGGAGAAGGAAGCGGCAGAGAGGCGCATCCGGAGATCCAACTTCTTCAGCAGATGTCTGGCTCTGAGCTCGGACAACACCGATGACAGCAGGAACAGCGAGGACTCGGGCTCCGAGCCATCCCACGGGAAAGCCCCACAGAAGGTCAAGAAAAAGAAAAGGAGGAATCAGAAAGATAGGTCTACGCATGCACCAAGGACGCCCACTGACGACAGAAGCTCAAAGAGCCAGAGGAGTACCATGGCCCCTAACAGTATCCACAGTGTCAAGTCCACCACAGAGCTGCTGGAGGAGGCACGGGGCATTGTAGGGGCCGAGGTTGCAGAGAGCCAGGAGGACACGGACCCCCAGCAGAGACACCCAGAGGAGTCAGTGGCCACGACTATGGGCCTTGTCAGAGGCAGAGGGAGGACGGTGGATGAGATTATTGCCTCCTTACAGAGAGGAGACACTGATATGCCATCTGCCTCGGACCAGATGATCAAGGAGCTGATGGAAAGAGTGCTGGGGGACAGCTACAATGCTGACAACGAGGTGACAACATGATAACAATAGGACAACAACATATAATATCCTGAATGGTCACAAACATTTTGACCTTTGTACTTTTGGTAGAGATTTTAATTAAGCTCGGTGATAATTATTTTAGATTAGTTATTTAAACAGGTATTCAATGCTCATAGCAATTTACACTTGTATTGATTAATGACAATCTTTGTTTTTTTAATAACATTTAATCATTTTTAAAGGAAGAAAAATCAGTGGAATCAGAGGAGAGAGAAGAGAATATTAGCCATGTACCAACAGAGGTAATGCAGAGACTAGAGTGTATTTAGATTTGATCACATTTCATTGAAAAATAGGTTTTCAGAGCATTTGAGAACATGTTCAAGTGTAGAGGTTTCTGTTATTAAGGTTGTATAAAGTTTAAACTAAATTCAACCTTAATAAGGAATTCTGTTAGTAAGATAGTTAACATTAACAAACGTCTTATCCACATTTTTCCAGGATACTCCTCAGAGGTCCCCGGTTCCACAGAGGATGCTGTGGGTTAAGAGGGATTCTCCTACCCCTCCAAAACCTGCTGAGTCCCCTAAAGTCACATCAGGGGTCTACAAGATCGCTCACTCACTGTCTGAACGAGAGACAGACGGAGATGACTCTATGGTCTCTGCTCTTCCACAGAAGGTAATACTTGGATTCATGTGGCTGTCATTGTGTGAAGTTCAGTAGTTGTAACTGTACTATCAGTTTATCTTGTTCACGCCTCATTTATTTAAGTCTTTTCTTATTTTAGCTCCCACAATTAGAAGACAAACATTTGTCTTTGTGTTTTTTCCCCCCTCTCTCCATCAAAGGTGACTTATGCAGATGTAATGACAGCTCGAGGAGATACCATAGCTCCTTCTCAGAGACCAGCGAGGGTGTCTTTACAAAACAAAACCATTCAAGGCCTCTCCCCTCTAGCAACATGGGCCCCCAAAGCACAGTAAGCGTCTTGTATTCCCTGTCAGTCTGGTTGATCATGAGAGATGTGAGTTGTTGTATCGAACTGATTTTGAGTTGTGATCATTATTGGAGGTTAAACTACTACTTCTATTACAAACTTGGGTATTAAATGTATACCACATACAACACTGCACTGTCATATAAATAGTGGTTTTCTCCTAAAACTCGAAGACATGTTGCTTAAACCCTGTATAATCACGGTCGTCACTGTGTTATCCCTGCTTGTTTTGAACAAAGTTGTTTTCCAACAACCTCTTCACTATCATTAGTAACCATCTCCGACCTTGACTTTAATGGATTGGGCGGGGGTGGCATTGGACGGAGATGAGCTCAGTTCCAGGGAGTCTCTCTGCAAATAAAGTGACTTTTAAGCTATCATCAAAACTCCCCACCTGATTCTCGGAGACCCATTGACACAGAGAGTAATTATGCTCCTAGCCTAACACAGTCTTTAGACTGCTCTCTCTTTGTCTGGAGCCTGGTGCAACCACACACTTCCTTATAACTGACTCCTTACTCACCTAAAGAGACCAGATTTACTGCCTCCTCCTGCTGCAAGTGCTGAGTTGGAATTGTGCCACACCCTCCCACTCCTTCCACTCCCCTCCAACCCCATTGACGAAAAAATGGAACCAAAACAAGTGCCATTTAATTAGGGGTGTTTGTCAGAGCTTTGGTTCACTGAAAGGTTTCTGTTGGGTATGGATAAGAGGCTTTATAAGGGGGCCAGGCTGCCAGCCTGTCTGCTGATGGTACATGGATTAGATAAGGAGCAAGGCTGAAGGCAGTGCTCAGGTCAGCTCCACTCCACAGTTATGGACTGCTCATTTCATTGAAAACAAGGCGAATGACTCCAGGGTGACCTTACAGGTTTGCCGCTCCGCTAGCTGAGCTGAGGCATGCCTACCTAACCCAGAGTGCCAGAGAGATGATCAATCTCAGGAGTGGCAGGCCGTAGTGAACATGTTAGACTCCAATAAATTGTCCAGTGTCTGTCAGGACAGGAGGTGGGTGGTGGGTGACGAAGGGAGGTTGGGCCTTTCCCTCCTAGCACAGAGATGCCACACACAGAGTCTCCAGTTCAAAGAGTGGTGAGAAGTTATGGCAGGGATGATCTGAGCAAATAAACCACCACCTCATCTGCTTACGCCACAGAGAATGGTTCATCTGTTAGGACAAGCCTCAAGACCACTGTATTGCTTGTAGACGTTTCAAATATGTGGATTGTTGTTGAATCGTTGACATTCTTCAATAAAACAAACCAGTGGGGTTTTGGTTCAAAGCTAAATGTCAGCTGACTTCTCCCTTTACCATACATGATAATACTGTATGTTGGTTTTTATATATACCCTGTGTTATTGCAGACTAGGTAAAGAAGTCAGAAATTATGTTACATTTAGATACAATTGAAAGTAAGTATTACCCTGGTCCTAGATCTGTTTGTGTTCTCACCAACTCTATTGCTATCATTGTCAAGCCAGTGACAAGGAGTTGGCATGATGGCACAAACGGACTGGCGAAGTAAGATTATCACAACATTGTCGTCATTACTGTTCTAATTCTCTCCCACAGTGCAGATGGGTACAAGACCATTCACCACCTCTGTACAACCCCAGTCAGCCAGGCCCTGCCTCTGGAGCTGCAGCTGGCTTCCCGGGTCTGTCACACCTCCAGCCAACTCAGTGCACCACCACAGTTTCACCAACAGAGGGCAGCACTACAACACATCGCTGCCCAGCCTGACAGACACAGGTAAAACGCTTGTATTACATTTTTTTATTGAACCTTTATTTATCTATCTCTCACAGGCTCTGCTTCATAAGTTGTTTTCTGACCAAAACCTAGACTTTATAGCAACATTTGGAATTGAAGTGCTGTGATACAGGGTTGCATTAAATTATTTAGTAAATATGATTTGGTCATCGTCTCCACTTTCTCTCTCACTACCTTCTGCACTTCACGTGGGAAAACTTTGCATGTCAGGAGTATCATTACAACAACCTCATATAATGTGAAACTATTGAATCTCTTTGCAGGATATTAAATGAAGGCGTGCCCTGCGTGGAGGTGACTGAGTCTGATGGAAAGGACTGTGTGAGTCACCTGCCTTCCCAGACTTCAGACAGCCTGGCTGACTGGCAGAGGATCGCTGAGTTTTACGTAGAGAAGCCCAGGATGATGCTTCGTGGACAGGCGGTGAGGAGGATCAGCACTATGTTTATACAACTTTATCCCCCAAACATTTTGTCTAGAAAGTGTTTCACCATCCAACATGATGATCCACTAGGTGGCACCAAACATATTTGTAACTCATTAGAAACACTGTAGCTATCTGGGATTGTTTAAGAATGTCAAATGTTTCAGTTCCAATGTTTCAGTTTCAGTTCCGCATTATCTTTTTAATGTCATGTGTGAGTTTGTTTTATTCAAGGGGCCTTTTCATTGGTCTAGATGAGTCACCTGTCTTGAAGTGTCAATCCTCCCAGTTATCTGTGTGTCTCATACAGTATCTCTCTCCTTCCTCCCAGACCTCTCTGTGTTCCAACGAGCTGAAGATGTTCTGGCACCCAGCGCCTCCTAAGTTCAGCTGCTCTCCTGCATTCGTCAAACACAAACTCTTTCCCAAGTACCAGGTAGTACTGAGCCTCTGATGTTTACAGACGGACTTGTACTTCCCTCCCAGACAGTCAGTCCACATGGACTGTTAACGGAGGACTTAACTCTACTCTATTTGTTCCTGGCTGTGTTTTAGTTGAGACGTGATGGGGGAACTTTAGAGATGCTCTTTGATCATTACATTACAAGATGCCTTACTACTCTGAAAGATAGATAACATTAACAAGGCCACATTGATCATGCCTTTTTAACCAAAGATGTCCTGGTGAAATATAATATCTTTGAATATGAAATATCTTTGATATATCTGAATAATAGCTTTGATATATCAGAATATCAAATTGCAAGTGAACCAGTTAACCAAACCTCACCAATGTGATCTCACCCTGCTGTGTTTCTATGGTGTTTGTTACTCAGGCAACGCGGAAAGATCTCTCCAGAGAGGAGCTCTATGGTGATCTACAGGACCTGGTGGAATCAGCCTGTGACCTGACAGAGATGGAGCCAACCACCTCAGTGGTCAGTGTGTGCTTTAGTTACCCCCCCCCCCCCCCCCCCCCCTTCTAGCATGCCCTTACGAACGTGTTGGATCTTCCTACAGGAAAATGTGCTGTCCAGAAAGTTCAAGTCTATGATAGACCTCAGAGTAACTGAGCAGTCACCTCAACCCTACATTGACGAAGAACAGGTGAGTGTATATGAAAAATGTCATGTCATTCAATAACACGATAAACCACTATCTCACCACCTAAGCAGAGGTTCTGACCATGGTCTCACTATTCACCATCTAGACCCAGTTGAAGAGGCCCTTCTCTGCCCCACACCTCAACCCTGAGCCAGAGGCCTTCCTCAAGGTATCATGTGACTTTGCCACCGTCACCAGAGAGCTGGAGGTGGTTCGGCAGCAGCTGTCCTCCACTGTGCTGGCTGAGGAGACCCATCCCCAGGTTACTCCCACTGTCCAGCAGGAGGCCGACCACCAAGCCCCCGCAGCAGGCCCCAACACAGAGGAGCTTACCCCAGCCCTCAGCCAGAGTCAACTCCAGTACAGGAGGGACCGAGGCAGGGTGATGATGGCCGAACCCGCCAGGGGAGGCAGCATATCCCACTCGAAGAAGAAGGTCACCAAGGGTGGGAAGAAGCTGTGCCCTGCCAAGCTGGCCTACATCCACGAAAAACTGCAGGAGCCACCACGTACTCTCATCAGGTAGGAAGACTTACAGTACTGAGATTCATTTGGCTAACAAAGCAGTTATAGAACTTTCAGACGAATGTGCTTTCATTTGGATATACAGTAGACCCATGTTATTGCTGTATTTACAGAATGTATACATTTCCTCTTCACATCTAATCACCCTGTCTATCTGTGTTGCCTGCCTCCTGTGTTCCCAGGAGTGAGTCTGTGTGCCAGCTACTACCCATCAAACCCACCACGTGCCTTTCAGAGGAGCCTCCCCTCCCTCTCCCCTTGCCTCGCTACCCGAGCCAACCCCTGGTGCTGGACTTTGAGAGCTTTGCCGCTGACCAGGGTGGCATCCCCGACGTGCTCCCTCCCCGGGAGTGGGTGAGGGATATCTGGGATGCCTGGTTTGACCAGCTCTTCCCCCCACTGGAGGAGAGCAGCAGCACCTCCAAGAAAGAGTCAGACTCCTCTAAGAGGGCCCCCAGCAGCAGCCTCCAGAGCGGGGCACTGAAGAAGCCTGGGGAGAAGGTCCTGATGCTGGATGAGATACAGCCTCTGGACTGGGTGGACCTGTCTCTGACCCTGGACCAGGGACTGACCACAGGCGACCTGGAGGGAGAGGTGGCTAAGCTGACCCAGGCTATTGCCAAGCAGGACAGACCCAGCGCCTTTGACCTGTGTCGCAGGGGGGCGCTGCAGAAGAAACTGGGCCGGCTTCACCAGGCTCTGGAGGATCTCAATGCCGTAAGTTTAGTTCACATTTTCAGTAGGCTAGCAGAGGTTTGCTTCTGAAGTAGGACAGCCATGGAGGAGTGTGTTAGGTCAGAATACTGTAATTGCAGTTGGAGGCTAGTCAAAGTAACTTGATTTCGACATTTATTTGTAAGTATATAAGCTAGCTAATAGGTTTGACCTGATTTCCCCACTAGCTTCATTTTCCTCCTCTAGGCCTAGCTTCTGATGATAAATGGTTAATGTGTTGTTGTTTCCACACTAGGCCATTTCCCTAGAGCCCTACCTGCTGGATGCTTACTGGCACAGGCACAGCATTTATCTGCTCAGAAACAACCAGAATGGTGCTTTGGATGACCTGAACTTTATCATCAAGCACACCAAGAAACATGCAGGTAAGCCCACCAGAGCCCAAAGCCCTGTGTGTTTTATTAGTTGCTGTAGATAAAAGTGATTTGCGGTACATACAGCGTGATGATGCACTGACTGACTCTGCCAAGGTGAAAGTGATTGCACTTATGCTGAATCGCTCACTTGAATGAATTTAAATTCCTCATTTTATGAGCCTTTTAGTTTTTTTTTTCTCGCTCTGGCACGTTCCATCTGTATTTTGAAGTTAGTGAGTGCTCTATTGATTTAAATGTTAGTTCCTTTTTGCCAATAGGAACACATTTGTGTTGACTATAGTTATTGTACATTCTGTGGCATTACACTGCTGGTCAATTTATTAAGGCAATTCTGATGATGTACCCACGGTTAAGGATGCAACTGGATTTATATGTGATTTGATTATGGTTCACGGCTGTGCAGCTATAGCTCTTCCTCTTTTCTAGACTACTGTACAGTACAATACATTACCAACCTTTTATATGTGTTTACCAGATGCCTTCAAGTCCAAAGCAGAAATCTACAGAGTGAGAGGAGAGACCACCCTGGCTATTATAAACTACACTCAGGCCATCAAATGCAGACCTGAAGACGATGACAACTATTTCAAGAGGGCGGAGATGTACGAGAAGAGGAATGAGATTCTACTGGCCATGGAGGACTATGCCAAAGTAAGTCACGTTGCCACTGACATCACTGGGTCTCAAAGCACTCTTAGGATGTAGTCTGGGTTTAATACAGCCATCGAAGGTAGAAAACCAACAGCGTGATATTGTGTATTGATTGAGAAGAGATTCCACTTCACTCCAGCGCTGACCTCTGGATTATTTTGCCAGCATAAGCCACAGAACAAGGGCTTAACAGGAGACTGCTGTGACTGGTGTGTATGTCTGTAATCTTTGTCTTCCAGACGTTCACCATCAACCCAGGGAGAACGGACGCTCTGTTGACCCACGGCCTGCAGTACTTCCACAGCTGTAACTGGATGGTGGCTCTGTCTGACTTTACTCTGCTGCTCCAGCGCGATCCCAGCCATGCCATCGCCAGGTAATCAATGGGTGTGTCCCAAATGACACCCTATTCCCTATATAGTGCACAACTATTGACCAGGGCCCATAGGTAGTAGTGCACTATATAGGACAGGAATGAGCAACTTTGATGGGGGTGTGGCCCACCAAAAAACAGAACTAGACTAACTAAACCAATGTAAAAATGTTTTGCTGACATGGGCTAATTGAGTGACTGCTGATGCACAACCAAATTTCAAAATTGTAGCTTGTGTATTCTATTATTCAAATGATTGTATTTTTTTGGTGTGAAATTAGTCTGCGGGCCTACGAAAGGGGGGGCTGCGAGTTGACCATCCCTGATATAGGGAATAGAGTGTCACTTGGGACACAGATAATGCCAGCGTTAAGATTGAGTTTAGCTCACAATCACGCACAGGTTCTGTCCCTCTCTCTCAAAACACACACACACACGCGCACTGAAATGTCGATTGACAGTCAGTTGTGTTACCCTCCATAATGTCAGTGGTGTTACCCTCTCGTTATAATCTGGACGTACCACAGGACGTACAGGGGCAGGATCTATGCTAAGGTGGGTCAGTACCAGGAAGCCATCGAGGACTTCTCCCTAGCAGTTCACCTGGACCCCAATGACTGGCTGGCCTTCTACCACCGGGGCTGTCTGCTCAGGAAGAGGATGCCTGATATTTCCCTCCAAGACCTCAGCACCTCAGGTATTACACAATAGATAAATATATACTTTATTGTACGGATGTCCTCAGAGAGGAAAATCATTTCCACAGTCCATTAGTTACAAACAACATCATCAACAAAACCTCACCTAACCCCCATTTCATGCTATTAATATCTTCAATCCAATGTGTTGTGAGTCGAAGAGTGGTAGCTTTCAGTTTACATTAACCCCCAATCTGAGTTTTTTAGGCTATTAATATCTTTCATTGTGTGCTGGATTGAGGAGGTGTTGTGTTATACAGTCCTGTGAGTACCACAGAGATACAACTTATTGTTATATTTGTTTCTGTGCCACCAGTACTCATTAATGATAGCCAAGAAAACCTGAGTGCCTTCCTGCACAGGGGCCTGCTCTATACGGAGCGACGGCAGTGGCAACAAGCCGTGTTCGACTTTGAAGCTGTGATCAAACTTGACAGGTAATACCACTGGGCCTCTCGCTTTGGCAGAGTGGATCCTTTCTTCTGAAAAGAGCAACAGGGCTTTGAGTGAGAAAGAGGAGCGGGAGATGTAGAGAGGAAGAGAAGGAGAGAGGGGGAGAGAAGGAAAGAGGGAGGACATTTCGAAGCTAAATATTCAACAAGACTGTTGAGATGTATGAACATTTTGAATGATAAGAACTAGAATCTTTCTTCAAGTCTAATAATTGTTGTGAGATTAGAGAGAAGTTGTATTTCCTTTAATGTTTTTCCCCACTCTGTGATGGTTTCTTGTTCCTGTTAGGTCTGTAGCGCTGGCCCATGTGAACCTGGGCTTGATCTTCATGTTGAATATGGGCCAGAACTATGAAGCCATCCGAATGTTCAGCAACGCTTTGAGGGTGGACCCCACCTACATCAGAGGATACATCTGCCGTGCCCAAGCCTATCGCAATGTACGCATTTAAAATGTCATGATGCAAGTCACCAAGATTTTCAGGTTGTCACTTTATGATGTATAAATCATGAACCTTATTCTTCACCAAAAAGGTCAATGATCTGAAGAGAGCGCTGAAAGATCTGACACGAGCCACGCATATGAAACCAGACGCTCAACAATTGTATATCATGAGGTAAAGGTTCTTACAGAGCTTTTCTGTCACAAACAAGCTATTGTCTTAGATTTAGAGTGGGCCTTTCCCTGTATAAATGTTCTATATCAGAGGAAGGATATCAGGCTTGAGTTTTAAGTCCGTAAAAGGGGACCTAAACTATTCTTTAGTTAAGAATACAAAAGTATTACAAAGAATATAAGAGGGGTGCTGTGCCACCTTGTGGACTGGCTGCACCACTATGTAGCTAGAATTTTTAAAAATCCTTTATTTGTTGTCAATAAAGGCTCAGATTGCAGGAAATGGTAGTTACAGGTGTTCAAAAACACAAACATCTCTTGATCCCCTCCCGGACCTCCCCCCGCCTTACTTATCAGTACCATGGACTCTACAAGATGTCGAAAGCATTCTACAGGGATGCTGGCCCATGTTGACTCCAGTGCTTCCCACAGTTGTGTCCAGTTGGCTGGATGTCCTTTGGGTGGTGGACCATTCTTGTTACACACAGGAAACTGTTGAGCGTGTAAAACCCAGCAGCGTTGCAGTTTTTGACACAAACCGGTGTGCCCTGTCATCTACTACCATATCCCATTCAAAGGCACTTCAATCTTTTGTCTTGCCCATTCACCCTCTGAATGGCACACATACACAATCCATGTCTCAATTGTCTCAAGGCTTAAAAATCTTTATTTAACCTGTCCCCTCCCCTTCATCTACACTGACTGAAGGGGATTTAGCAAGTGACATCAATAAGGGCTCATAGCTTTCACCTGGTTTCACCTCGTCAGTCTATGTCATGGAACAGTTTGTATACTCAGTGTATATTGACGTATCCACAATGCTCTCTCTGTGTTTCAGGGGCCAGTATTTGTGTGACATGGAACAGTTTGACCTGGCCACGTTCTGTATCCAGTACGCTGCAGAGATGAACAAAGGTACAGCGATTCTAATCAGGATCCAGGAAGCATAATATGAGTTCCCTGACCCTGACTGACAAGCCCTTGTTATCTCACAGACTGACACTATATGGCAGGAACTTACTGAGTAAGAATCATGGCTTCACAATGAGTAATGCTGTTGGCAAGAGCACAAACAAATCTGGGACCAGGCTAATACTGACCAGTGACCCTTCCTCACCACCAGCACTAGGGTCATCTCCCATCCAGCAGGCTGCTGTCCAGTCTTTCCTGGGGAATGATGCCAAAGCCATTGCCTGTCTGGAGGCAGCCTCCAACAACCGACCTTCACCTCCCATCCTCATTCTCCTGGGCAAGACACAGATGAAGGCACGCAAGTTCATGGTGGGTTGTTACGTTCTGGGTTACCATGCCTTGTCATGTATATGCTAAAGCTGAATGATCAATGTTGCCCTGTTTCCTCCAGTGATTTGCTTGTTTGTCTTTCTCATTCCAATCATTAGGCCTGTAGCTTGATGTACTACAGTACCCATAATGCTCTGTGTAACATCCGGGTTGTGTCCTAGTAAAGATGTTCTGAAGCTAACATAATGGCGTCGGGCAGCTTACCAATACAACTGGCCTACTTTTCTCAGCATTACATTTTTTATAGCAATAACCATGGCCTAACATGCCCTGTCATCAGGGGAGAGTGAGTGTCTTGGGGGAGTTGGTGACGTGTGTGTATCACAGGCGGCCAGTGACACCTTATTTGGGGAGGACATGCTCATAGTAATGGCTGGAACGGAATTAATGGAATCAAATACTTGGTATCCATGTGTTTGATACCATTCCATTTACTCCATTCCAGCCATTATTTTGAGCCATTCTCCCCTCAGCAGCCTTCTGTGGTGTGTGTGTGTGTGTGTGTGTGTGTGTGTGTGTGTGTGTGTGTGTGTGTGTGTGTGTGTGTGTGTGTGTGTGTGTGTGTGTGTGTGTGTGTGTGTGTGTGTGTGTGTGTGTGTGTGTGTGTGTGTGTGTGTGTGTGTGTGTGTGTGTGTGTGTGTGTGTGTGTGTGTGTGTGTGTGTGTGTGTGTGTGTGTGTGTGTGTGACTGTGCTGTAGGAGGCAGTAGAGAGCTTCAGGAAATCCCTGATTCTGCTGAGCCCCAACGAAACCAACCTGTACAACGTCTCTGAAGCTGCAGAGGTCTTCTATCTGACTGGACTCTGCTACATGGCACTGGCTCTCCTGTTGCAGGTACAGTAACTAGGCGTTGTCTGTTCAGATATCCATGTTATTTGTCTGCATGGCCCCCCAACACTAGCCTGGTTCCAGATCTATTTGTGCTCTTGCCAACAGTGCTTGGCATGACAGCACAAACAGACTGGCTACTCCAACACAACGTTTTTGAATCCACTATGTCTTCTAACCGTCAAATCTCAAGCTGTTTCTCTTTTGCAAGGCTTTTTTCTCTCTCTCTTTTTTTCATGCAGTGAAACACCTGTTGTTCAGTTCATGTTACATAACACATTAACTAGGTACATGCTGTTATTGTGAAATAGTCTATGGTACAGTACATACTGGCATGGCAACGGCCTCCTTCACCAAACTAACACCCCCATTTGAAGATACTGTCATGTTTTCTGACAGGCTTTTGATGCGTTCAGCAATGCAGTGAAGATTAACCCTGACTATGCAGATGCGTACCACCAGCGTGGGCTCTGTCGTATGCGCCTGCAGCAGTCTAAGAGTGTTCAGGACTTCAACAGAGCCCTCTTCATCAACCCCAACCTGTTCCAGGTAGAGGCTCCGTAACCACTGGTTCTCTGGAACTCACTGTCCACCCATGTACAGTATAAGGCTGAATCCTAAATTGCACCTTATTACCTACATAGTGCGCTACTTTTGACCAGGGCCCATAGGGAATAGGGTGCCATTTGGGATGCAGGCTAAATGTACTGTAGAGCCTAAATGTATCTGAAACCACATTATACAGAAGCAGTGCAATGGAACACATTGTGTGGAATTGTTGTGAATGGAGTACATTGTGTCTAAATTTCAAGGTGTATCTGAGCCGTGCAGCCTTCTATGGCGCTAAAGGGCGCTATTCAAAGGCCATCCTGAACTGCAACGAAGCCATTAAGATCCAGCCCAAGAGTGTCAGAGTCTACCTGTATAGAGGAGCACTCAAATTCTACCTGAAGGTGAGATAAATGGGATGCCTTCCTTTGTAGTCTATTGTTGCATCTTAGATGCTGGGTTCTTTACCGATGACTCCGAGAACAACGGAATATGTTTATTATCAGGTATGAAGGTAAGACCCAGATGCAGACCACGTCGAATATAAACAATAGTTGAATTGACAAACTAGACGAACTGGCAACAGACCAAATGAGAACACAGGTATAAATACAGGGGATAAAGGGGAAGATGGGCGACACATGGAAGGGGGTGGAGACAATCACAAAGACAGATGAAACAGATCAGGGTGTGACGTTTATTTCACATTCACACAGGCAACACAGCTAGCCATCACTCTTTGCTTCTTCCGCCTTGCCTCTCATTAGCCAATCACATTCTTTAGAGGGCAGTAACCCAATTACTATTTGTTCATTCAAGTGATCACCCCTCTTTGGAATGAATTTGATTGGTTATTCTGAATCATAACGTTTCCAATACACCACCTCTATGAATGTAATGTTGTCTATGATTGCAATGCAGAGTAGGATGATTCACCTCACCACTTGAAAGTGGCTGAGAGATTGTATCTCTTCTATGTTTTTTTACTCACCATTTACTGTTGTGAAAGAGTGGTCATAGAGTCCAATGAGGGCAGATAGGGTCCTGTAATGAAAGCTCTTATTGTTCATGGCTAGATTAAGAATAGTGAGTTATCAATATTGCCATTGCCAGTCATTTTATTATTTTCATTTTGTGAGGTATAAATAAACAGTTTTATCAGATTTTTAAAATTAATTTCTAGGGTGGTTATTAACTTTGAGAGGAGAGTTGTCTTCTTTCATCCGGTTATTGAAGCAGGATATAAAGAGTTGTGTGGGGAGAGAAGGTTGATAATATAATAATATCATTTTGGGATTTAGCAGACACTTTTATCCGAAGCGACTTACAGTCAAGCGTGCATACATTTACGTATGGGAGGTCCTGGCATTGTGCCATGCTCTACCAACTGAGATAATGTGTCATATTGGCCTCAGTGAGAAACCTCAACCAACTGTATTGTCCCAAGGCTCTGTGATGAACATTTTATTTTCTTATTATGTGTTTGGGCTTTCAGTCTTTCCACCACACTTTTTTGTTGTTGAACTCTTGTCAGTTCAGTTGACACCTACTTCTCTCTATGCCTCTGGCGCTCAGCCATAGAGAGTGAACAGAGCTGCATGACTGTGTGCAATGTTCAGTAGTGTTCTTTGTGTTTACATTTAGAATGCTTTTGTTTCAGGTGTACAAAGGGGCCGTGGAGGACCTGACCATGGCCCTGAGGATAGACAAAACCTGCTCATTTGCACACTACAACCGTGGAGTGTGTTATCAGCAACTCAAGGAATATGAATTGGTCAGGTTTGGGTTTTCTCTTTTTTCTTTTCACGTTTGTTGTTTCTAAAGCGCCCTTATGGGAAAACCATATGATTTCACATGTGGATAATCATATGATTTCACATGTGACATTTCCACATGTTTTGTACATGTGAAATCATGTGAAACCATGTGTTTTTGGAACAATTCACATGTGATGATGTGGATTTTCACATGTGAAACCGTGTTTATGGAGCACTTCACATGTGACATAGTGTTTTGCTATATATTTTCTGTCAATCGTGATGCACTTTGTTAGGCTACTTTTTGGCCTGCAAATAAACTTAGCATGCCTCAGTTGCAATTGCATTTAAAGTTATAGGATACTTTAGATGCGCTTATTATACTGAACAAAAACATAAATGCAACATGCAACAATTTCTAAGATTTTACTGAGATACAGAAGAAATTCATTAGGCCCGAATCTATGGATTTCATGACAGGAAATACAGATATGCATCTGTTGGTTACAGATAATAATAAAAAAAAATTAAAAAGTAGGGCCGTGGATCAGAAAACCAGTAAGTATCTGAAGTAACAACCATTTGCCTCATGCAGCGCAACACATCTGCTTTGCATAGAATTGATCAGGCTGTTTATTGTGGCCTGTGGAATGGTGTCCCCACTCATCTTCAACATCTGTGTGAAAATGCTGGATATTGGCGGGAACTGGAACACGCAGTCGTACACGTCGATCCAGAGCATCCCAAACATGCTCAATGGGTGACATGTCTGGTGAGTATGCAGGCCATGGAAGAACTGGGACATTTTCAGCTTCCAGGAATTGCATATAGATCCTTGCAACAGGGGCTGTGCATTATCATGCTGAAACGTGAGGTGATGGTGTCGGATGAATGGCACAACAGTGGGCCTCAGGATCTGTTCAAGATATCTCTGTGCATTAAAATTTCCATTAATAAATGCAATTGTGTTCGTTGTCCGTAGCTTATGCCTGCACCATACCATAACCCCACCATCACCATGGGGTTTTCTGTTCACAACGTTGACATCAGGAAATCGCTCGGCCACACGAGGCCAGTTGGACGTACTGCCAAATTCTCTAAAACAAGGATGGAGGAGGTTTATGGTGGAGAAATGAACATTCTGGCAACAGCTCTGGTGGATATTCCTGCAGTTGGCATGCCAATTGTATGCTCCCTCAAAACTTGAGATATTTGTGGCATTGTGTGCCAAGCTTGTAGTGTCATACCCAAGAATAGTCAAGGCTGTAGTCAAGGTGCTTCAACAAAGTACTGCGTAAACTGAATACTTAAATGTGATATTTCAAGTTCATTTTTTTTATACATTTGCAAAAATGTCTAAAAACCAGTTTTTGCTTTGTCATTATGGGGTATTGTGTGTGTATATTAATGAGTGTCATTATGAGGGGAAATGTTTTTTCATCTATTTTAAGAAAAGGCTGTAACGTAACAAAATGTGGGAAAAGTAATGGGGTCTGAATTCTTTCCGAATGCACTGTACAGTCGTGGCCAAAAGTTTTGAGAATGACACAAATATTAATTTCCATAAAGTTTGCTGCTTCAGTGTCTTTAGATATTTTTGTCAGATGTTACTATGGACTGCTGAAGTATAATTACAAGCATTTCATACGTATCAAAGGCTTTTAATGACAATTACATGAAGTTGATGCAAAAAGTCAATATTTGCAGTGTTGACCCTTCTTTTCCAAGACCTCTGCAATCCGCCCTGGCATGCTATCAATTAACTTCTGGGCCACATCCTGACTGATGGCAGCCCATTCTTGCATAATCAATGCTTGGAGTTTGTCAGAATTTGTGGGTTTTTGTTTATCCACCCGCCTCTTGAGGATTGACCACAAGTTCTCAATGGGATTAAGGTTTGGGGAGTTTCTTGGCCATGAACCCAAAATATCAATGTTTGTTCCCCGAGTCACTTAGTTATCACTTTTGCCTTATGGCAAGGTGCTCCATCATGCTGGAAAAGGCATTGTTCTTCACCAAACTGTTCCTGGATGGTTTGGAGAAGGAGGATGTGTTGGTACCATTCTGTGTTCTTAGGCAAAATTGTGAGTGAGCCCACTCCCTTGGCTCAGAAGCAACCCCACACATGAATGGTCTCAGGATGCTTTACTGTTTTTTATTTTTTTTTACCCCCTTTTTTTACCCAATTGTTAGTAGTTACTGTCTTGTCTCATCACTGCAACTGCCGTACGGACTTGGGAGAGGCGAAGGTCGAGAGCCATGCATCCTCCGAAACACAACCCAACCAAGCCGCACTGCTTCTTGACACAACACACATCCATGTCTTAGACCACTGCACCACCCGGGAGGCCAGGAAGCTTTACTGTTGGCATGACGCAGGACTGATGGTAGCGCTCACCTTGTCTTCTCCGGACAAGCTTTTTTCCGGATGCCCCAAACAATTGGAAAGGTGATTCATCAGAGAAAATGACTTTACCCCAGTCCTCAGCAGTCCAATCCCTGTACCTTTTGCAGAATATCAGTCTGTCCCTGATGTTTTTCCTGGAGAGAAGTGGCTTCTTTGCTACCCTTCTTAACACCAGGCCATCCTCCAAAAGTCTTTGCCTCACTGTACATGCAGGTGCACTCACACGTGCCTGCTCCCATTCATGAGCAAGCTCTGTGCTGGTGATGCCCCGATCCCGCAGCTGAATCAACTTTAGGAGATGGTCCTGGCGCTTGCTGGACTTTCTTGGGCGCTCTGAAGCTTTCTTCACAGGAATAGAACCACTCTCCTTGAAGTTCTTGATGATCCGATAAATGGTTGATTTAGGTGCAATCTTACTGGCAGCAATATCCTTGCCTGTGAAGCCCTTTTTGTGCAAAGCAATGATGACGGCACATGTTTCCTTACAGGTAACCATGGCTGACAGAGGAAGAACAATGATTCCAAGCACCACCCTCCTTTTGAAGCATCCAGTTTGTTATTCGAACTCAATCAGCATGACAGAGTGATCTCCAGCCTTGTCCTCGTCAACACTCACACCTGTGTTAACGAGAAACTCACTGACATGTCAGCTGGTCCTTTGTGGCAGGGCTGAAATGCAGTGGAAATGTTTTTGGGGGATTCAGTTCATTTGCGTGGCAAAGAGGGACTTTGCAATTAATCTGATCACTTTTCATAACATTCTGGAGTATATTCAAATTGCCATCATACAAACTGAAGCAGCAGACTTTGTGAAAATTAATAGTTGTGTCATTCTCAAAACCTTTGGCCACAACTGTACATTTCAAAGTGCAATAAAGCCGCATTCACATGCTAGTCGGAACCGATATTTCCAATTTGCTAATTCGCAATCTATTAATAAAGCAATCTATTAATATGTTTTTTTTAACTATAATTTGTTAACAAGTATGATAGCTGTACTTTTAGTTTATGGTTTACGCAACTTGTTGTTCATTAGCCAGTCAGCATTAGTCAATGACTTCAAAGCATGTGAATGCATCCAATTGGTATTTATGACTTCACAACGGCTAAATTTCCACCTCCCACATGGTTACGAAAGCAGCATTAAATTGAATATATTGGGTAGAGAAATGTACCATTTTACTAGATTATCCGCACATGTACCCTAAAAGGTACTGACCAGTACCATAAGTTCCTATGTGTACATCTGAAGGTGCCTTGTGTATACTTTTGACTTTTCTGTACAACAGGGAGCAACACTGCAGTAACATCTCCGACACTGCCAAAACACCATCTAACCTACAAAATATTGGGTAGAAAAATGTCCCGTTATACCTACAAGGTACCGAACTGTACCACATATGTACCTGTGAAGTGTACCTTTGACCTTTTTGTACCCCAGGGAACAACACTGTAGTGTACATTAACCGTACAATTATTTATTTTGTGTGGTAATACTGAGTATACAAAACATTAAGAACGCCTGCTCTTTCCATGACAGACTGACCAGGTGAATCCAGGTAAAAGCTATGATCCCTTAATGATGTCACTAGTTAAATCCATTTCAAACCGTGTAGATAAAGGAGAGGAGACAGGTTAAATAAGGATTTTTAAGTCTTGAGACAATTGAGACGTGGATTGTGTATGTGTGCCATTCAGAAGGTTAATGGGCAAGACAAAATATTTAACTGCCTTTGAACGGGGTATGGTAGTAGGTACTAGGCGCACCGGTTTGAGTGTGTCAAGAACTGCAACGCTGTTGGGTTTTTCACGCTCAACAGTTTCCCGTCGGTATCAAGAATGGTCCACTACCCAATTGACATCCAGCCAACTTGACACAACTGTGTAAGGGATTGGAGTCAAAATGGGCCAGCATGCCTGTGGAACGCTTTCGACACCTTGTAGTGTCCATGCCCCGACGAATTGAGGCTGTTCTGAGAGCAAAAGGCCATGGTGCAACTCAATATTATGAAGGTGTTCCTAATGTTTGGTTTACTCAGTGTATGTTCAAAGCTATAAGTATGAAGCTGGTGGCACTGCAGAAACATCGCTGCACTTCCACCAAGAGGTTGCAAGTTCAAATCCCCAAATAATTAATGTACACTATACTATGTCAAGTGTCCTTGAGCACTGATAGTTTTACGTTGGTGGTGATAATTGGACAATTATTTACGTTATTCTTGGCAGCTTTTAAGAAAGGGCAGAAATGCATTCTTGTCAATAAGTCTGTGGACTGTATCTTTTCCACACTCACAGATCTGATGGTATAGTTGCACAGCGACCAAGAGGTTGTGAGTTCAAATCCCATTTAAGGCTCAGTCCCAATTGTGGTCACAGTACAAGCTTTTGCAGTAATCAGAATACAGCAGCATACTGTCACTTGATAGAAATAACACCTTTTAAGATTTTGTGTGTGTTTTTTCTGTAAGGGAGGGGTTTGTGTTAGGAAAGAAGTGCTCCAACCATCTATAATTAATGTGTTTTAATTCGTAATCTGTGTCAGCCAACATCTTGTTTATGCTCCTGTCCATGCTCCTGTATGTATGTTACATACATGTGTTTATGTCCCTTGCTGCTAGTACATCGGTTGTTTATTGTCATAGCTGTTGTTTCCTATTGATCTTTCAGGCTCTTAGAGACTATGGGATTGTCCTCCTCCTTCCCAGCAAGAAGGAGATTGACCTGAAGGTCTTGATCAATCGTGCCCTTCTCTACGTGGAGCTGAGTGACCATCACAATGCCTTACAGGTAGTGTCCTGTAGCTAGCATCGTCATCAGGCATTGTTCACTGTGCAAACACTCAAACTCACTGATCCCAGGCCGGACAGATATATTAGACAGAGAGACTTTGGGTCATGGTACAGGTGTCTGATCTTAATTTGATCACCCTGTTGCAGGACAACTTTCCTGCAATTCACTTTCCACTTAGAAATGTCAGACTTTAACCCCTTTAACCCCTACAAAAATGTCCATTAATTATAATCCACATAATATTTCACATTTCCTGTTGTGCAGGATTATTTTCCTGATGGAGCGAATTGTGTCAAATTAAGATCCTGCATCTGTAGAATGGTTGTATGAATTAGACAAAGAGACTATGGGACATAGGTTGTAAGTATTACTATTGGACATGGTAGATAGGTTGTATATGCTAGGACATGATAGATAGATAGATTGTATGCATTCGCCATAGGCAATGAGTTATCTCACATTGTTCAATCATTCATCACAAGCAGGGTTAGCGTGATTGCATATCTCTGTTTCTTTATTCCTATTCATGCCATGATACCATTGGAGTGTACATAGCAGTATCATATGTGTTAGGTAGCACCACAATCATCATCTGCCTGTTCATCTGTTCATCCATGGTGTCTTCAGTTAACTTGTTGTTGTGTTGTACTGTCTTTCTCCTGCAGGATTTCAAAGCTGCCTCCTTGAGAAGTCCAGAGGACGCCACCATCTACCATGCCCTAGGAGTCTACCATCACAGGTCTCTCCCCTCACACACTCAGTATAGACACCCTAACACCTTATCCCCACCCAAGGACATGTTATTCTTCCCAAGCATCTCTACTTTCAGGGTTAGATAGTATAGTCCATGCAGTATCTCAAATTGTTATCCAAACCATGCTATTCATTTCCTTTTTGTCTTGTTTTTCATCATTTCCAGTTAGGCCTCCCAGTCGGAAAATCCAACTTATGCTGCCGTTAATAGTGAATTCATATTTGTGTGTTGCCTGAAGGCAAGACCATAAACACTGCATGACCTTTTATGAAGAATAATTTATGATTTCAATGAATAACTTTAAGGGTTATTGTTCTAAAGTGGTCATGATGTGTGAAGAAGATGGGGAAATCAATGTAGTGTTGCAACATTGACCCACAGGGCAAATCCTTGAAACACACTGAATGTGTAAGACAGTCTCTCACCTTACTGTTGGACACGTTGTAATCAGGCTACCAGTGTTGGGAACAGCAGAAATCATCCAGACTGTCTCTCTACTCTCCCTGTGTACAGAACATAGAATAAGAAAACAGAATATCTATTTAGAGAGGTTCTCACAGAGAAATCCCATTGGGCCTTTTAACATCTTTCAAATTGCTGAGGGAATGTTCAAAACCGTTTTGAAAGCAGGTTGTTCACGCTGAGCTAAAACATGGCTCTCAGAGAGTTGGGGGAGAGAAAAAGAAACCGAGAGCGTTTCTGAGAAAAAGAGACGCGTAGAGGAGCAGCACTCAGCGAGGTCATTCAGACATGCTCTATTGAAAGGTGTGATCTTCCTGACAGTGCCATTCCCCCTTATGAGACATGTTTTAGAATGGGGGTATTATAGGTAATGGTATTGACCCAGAGCACATATACTGGGGTGCACCAACTACTTTGGGAACTGTGGTCATTTGGAGAGTGTTAATGGACGTGGAGTAGAGTAGTGGTTATTGCTCATCCGCTAGCCTGAACAATTACTGTTCATCACAGGATCTTTCATGTGCCCAGTTAGATGGGTGGTGAAGTGTATTTTCTACGGCAATGAATTTTAAGAGCATACTGCTTTAACAACATCTTATAATGAACTCTATGACCTGTGTGTGCGTGCGTGCGTGCTTGGGTGTGTCCTCTAGGCTGGGTCAGCTCCAGGAGTCAGTAGAAGCCTACAGCCAGGCCATGCAGATCAGCCCGTTCTTCCTAGATGCCTACGTGGGGCGGGGCAACGCCTGCATGGACTACGGCCACACCCAGGCTACCAAACAGGCTCAGAGGGACTTCCTTTCCGCCCTGCACCTCAACCCCCTCTGCTCCAACGCACGCATCTGCCTGGCCTACAACTTCCAGGTAACCTTAACCTCCTAACCCCAAAACCTAACCCTATCCCTATCATCCACATCCTGGTTCAACCCTAACCCTAACCCTAACCTCAACCCTAACTCAACCCTAACTCTAACCTAACTCTAACCTTAGCTTCATGTTCACATCTTGGTTCAACCCTAACCCTAACCTCAACCCTAACTCTAACCTAACTCTAACCCTAGCTTCATGTCCACATCCTGGTTCAACCCCAACCCTAACCTTAACCTCAACCCTAACTCTAACCTAACTCTAACCCTAGCTTCATGTCCACATCCTGGTTCAACCCTAACCTTAACCTCAACCCTAACTCTAACCTAAGTCTAACCCTAGCTTCATGTCCACATCCTGGTTCAACCCTAACCTTAACCTCAACCCTAACTCTAACCCTAGCTTCATGTCCACATCCTGGTTCAACCCTAACCCTAACCTTAACCTCAACCCTAACTCTAACCCTAGCTTCATGTCCACATCCTGGTTCAACCCTAACCCTAACCTTAACCTCAACCCTAACTCTAACCCTAGCTTCATGTCCACATCCTGGTTCAACCCTAACCTTAACTCGAACTCTAACCCTAGCTTCATGTCCACATCCTGGTTCAACCCTAATCTTAACCTCAACCCTAACTCTAACCTAACTCTAACCCTAGCTTCATGTCCACATCCTGGTTCAATCCTAACCTTAGCCTCAAACACAACCCTAACCCTGAACCTGAACTTGTCACATGGGTATACACAGCGCTGCAGATATAGTATTCAAAGTAGAATCTACTTGGAGAGCAGTAGATAGTTGACATTATTTTGGTCAATGTGAATAGTCCTTAAAAGCCAAGTGTATTGTGTAATGCGTGTACCCTCACGTATTATACATTTACTGTACATTGTAAATTAATTCATGTTAATTGCCATATTGCTGAGTGTTGAGGAGCAGACAACTTCTGGCTCTTGTTGCGCTATTTATGATAGGAGGAAGGGGGGGGGTGGATTTACATCAATTGGTCAGACATACTGACCATACCTGGTCAGACATACTTATGTACATAAAATAGCCTTCTTGTGTCTCCATTTTGTGACCAATATCTATTCTTGTACTCACTCCAATCGTTTTGCTAAGATTTGCATTTGCCGCATTTAGGCAAAAAGAAAACAGGCAACTTTCTATCATTTTTTTAATAAGAAGACAGCTGTCAACATGTCATTTTGTTTAACTGCCATTGTTTAAAAATAGCAAACCAATCCCAGCATTTTGTTAAATGTAAATTGATTTTTACTGTTTAAATTTATGCTTTAGCAGTTGGCAATTTCAAACTTGGTACATAACTCCAATCTGTCCATCTGCTTTTCCAGGTTTTCGGTTTCTTCCAAAGAGCCTGGAACCAGTTCACAGTGGCAGCAGAGATTGACTCCAAATGCTGGAAGGCATTTGAGGGGAGAGCTGTCATCAACCTGCAGATGGGAAACACCTATGCTGCTTTCCAAGACATTAACATGGCTCTGAAGGTACCACATTGGCTACATACAGCATCAAACCCATTGATGTTAGTTCTAAGCAGGCTGGTTAGTAATGAGATAAAAGTCACATTTTTTCTGTGATTGTTTGGACCTGGTATGTAATGTGGATCCCGTGGGGAATTGCAGTTTCCTGTTTCAGTAATGGATGGCCACTGTGAAGAGAGATAATTGGCTGAATGTCCTCCACTCAGTCAGGACAGCGTGTTTAGTCCATGTTTATAAAATGCAAGCTGTTGAGTACACTGAGGGAAGACATACTGCCGGTGTGTACTGCCATATTCAGCGTTTCAGCAAATTACTTGGACATGATGTATTATAGCTATGTGGTTATACAAATTACTTGGACATGATGTATTATAGCTATGTGGTTGTGTTTTGTTTCCGGTCAATCAGGAGATAGAATGCAGGTTGTTGGAGTAAGACTGCTAGTGTTGCTGTATTCAGTGTTTGATCCCTTATAGCAGGATTTCCCAAACTCAGGCCTGGGACCCTTACTGGACGCATGTTTTGTTTTTTTGCCATAGCACTACACAGCTGATTATAATAATCCAAGCTTGATGATGCCTTGGTTATACCTTATAATAATAACTTGGAGATGTTGTATCGTAGCTATATACAGTTGAAGTTTACATACACCTTATCCAAATACATTTAAACTCAGTTTTTCACAATTCCTGACATTTAATCCTAGTAAAAATTCCCTGTCTTAGGTCAGTTAGCATCACCACTTTATTTTAAGAATGTGAAATGTGAGAATAATAGTAGAGAGTGATTTATTTCAGCTTTTATTTCTTTCATCACATTTCCAGTGGGTCAGCAGTTTACATACACTCAATTAGTGTTTGGTAGCATTGCCTTTAATTTTTTTAACTTGGGTCAAACGTTTCGGGTAGCCTTCCACAAGCTTCCCACAATAAGATGGGTGAATTTTGGCCCATTCCTCCTGACAGAGCTGGTGTAACTGAGTCAGGTTTGTAGGCCTCCTTGCTCGCATACGCTTTTTCAGTTCCTTAAGCCATTTTGCCACAACTTTGGAAGTATGCTTGGGGTCGTTGTCCATTTGGACCAAGCTTTAACTTCCTGACTGATGTCTTGAGATATTGCTTCAATATATCCACATACTTTTCCTGGCTCAAGATGCCATCTATTTTGTGAAGTACACCAGTCCCACCTGCAGCAAAGCATCCCCACAACATGATGCTGCCAACCCCGTGCTTCACGGTTGGGATGGTGTTATTCGGCTTGCAAGCCTCCCCCTTTTTCCTCAAACATAACGATGGTCATTATGGCCAAACAGTTCTATTTTTGTTTCATCAGACCAGAGGACATTTCTCCAAAAAGTACGATCTTTGTCCCCATGTGCAGTTGTAAACCGTAGGTTGGCTTTTTTATGGCGGTTTTGGAGCAGTGGCTTCTTCCTTGCTGAGCGGCCTTTCCGGTTATGTCGATATAGGACTTGTTTTACTGTGGATATAGATACTTTTGTACCTGTTTCCTCCAGCATCTTCACAAGGTCCTTTGCTGTTGTTCTGGGATTGATTTGCACTTTTCACACCAAAGTACGTTCATTTCTAAGAGACAGAACTCATCTCCTTCCTGAGCGGTATGACGGCTGCGTGGTCCCATGGTGTTTATACTTGCGTACTATTGTTTGTATAGATGAACGTGGTACCTTCAGGCTTTTGGAAATTGCTCCCAAGGATGAACCAGACTTGTGGAGGTCTACAATTGTTATTCTGAGGTCTTGGCTGATTTATTTTGATTTTCCCGTGATGTCAAGCAAAGAGGCACTGAGGTTGCAGGTAGGCCTTGAAATACATCCACAGGTAAACCTCCAATAGACTCAAAGGATGTCAATTAGCCTATCAGAAGCTTCTAAAGCCATGGCATCATTTTCTGGAATTTTCCAAGCTGTTTAAAGGCACAGTCACCTTAGTGTATGTAAACTTCTGACCCACTGGAATTGTGATACAGTGAATTTATAAGTGAAATAATCTGTCTGTAAACAATTGTTGGAAAAATTACTTGTGTCATGCACAAAGTAGATGTCCTAACCGACTTGCCAAAACTATAGTTTGTTAACAAAAAATGTGTGGAGTGGTTGAAAAACTAGTTTTAATGACTCCAACCTAAGTGTATGTAAACTTCCAACTTTAATTGTATTCACTGTGTTATTAACTGTGACCCTGGCCTGGCCTTTCTGTAGCACCATCCTGTGTCAGATCAGCTGCTGACTAACCGAGGGGTGATCAACCAGTTCATGGGGGACAAAGCCAATGCCATGAAAGACTACCAGAGAGCCATCTCACTCAACCCCAAGTACGCCCTTGCCTTCTTCAATGCTGCTAACCTCTACTTCTACAACAGGCAGTTTGAACAGGTAAAATATTTCACTCTAATGGATTTTATTCTGACTGTCATTTTCAAGTGTAAAACCTAGTTCACATCCACGGAGCGGGGAACTGTTTTACACTTAAGGGTCATTTGCATCCTATAGGATGGGTCTCACTGTATGCATACACTCTCATCGCTCTTCTCCTTCCTGTGTGCTCGGTGCTTCTGTGTGCTCCTGGCTGGTGATCCTCCAGGCCTGTGAGCACTACAGCCAAGCATTTGAGCTGGACCCAGAGGATGAGTCTGCGGTGCTGAACCGGGCCATCACCAGGGCTCTGCTGAGGAAGGTTCCAGAGGCCCTCCAGGACTTCTCTGAGGCCCTGAGACTCAACCCTTATTCCTCACATGTGTTCTTCAACCGAGCCAATCTCTACAGCTCCCTGCGCCAGTATAGGAATGCAGAGAAGGACCTCAGTCAAGGTGAGCAGCAATCGACAGCCTTTTACCACTCGTTCTTTTGTTCCCGGAGGGCTGCCCTTGTGTGTGTCTCAATGTGTTTCCTGCTGGATAGAGTTTCTCAGTCCAATGTGTGCTAGGTATTGTACAGAGACTTGTAACACGTTCCGAGGTCAGATGGTTGAATCTTACTGTAGTGTCATTTTGTTGTTGTATTAAGCACTTAATTAATGTGTTTAAATCAGTCTGTCTCGAGGATATTTGATTGAGTGCATTGTGTTGTTGTGTTGTAGGCTATGTGGTGATGAATCAAACCTACAACCATTGCAGGCTCCAGACAACTGAGCCAATACGTTTTTTTTTCTGTATTGAGTTGATTCCCAGATAAGATTCAGTAACTGTGGACAATGATTGGGTTTTCATTTATCCTGGGTGATGAACGTGTGACCCGGCAGGTGGCTAGGACAGCATCTCCGTTGTTCTGTCAGCGGTAGTGCGGAGCGATTAACCGAAATGTCGGGTTCTTTTTTTTTATACAGCTAATTGACCGATGTCATTTCAGTTATTTGAATTCCATTTAGTTCGCTTTTTTTTCTGTGAGCATGATGTGCAGTTTCTGTAGAGATAAATCAGATCCAGCCTAAACTGTGTTATGTGGTAGTTTCCAACAGGCCAATATTATACATAGTTTAGCACAGAAAACGTAGTAATTAACTACAATTACCATAATACATTGCGCGGCCACTTCAGCATGTCTGGTCTGTGCGGAGAAGACACCGAGACTGAGAGAACAGAGAACTCATGATCGAGAGGGTAGAGAAAGCAGTTACTTTGCGAGTCTGAAAATACATGATCTAAGTGATTGATAGTTGGTATTCGGCAGTCATAAAAGTATGCCTTATTTACTTTGAAGAAGTACTAAAATTGTGTTTCTGTTAGACAACAGCTCTATATGAGATGATGACTTGGAGTTAAATAAAGTCCTCAGATAAAATAACTATTTTATTAATGTAATGTGAATAAATGTAGTAGTGGGCAGTCACAACCATCATGGGACTTTTATTCATTGTATTCTGTGGTGTTACATCATTCAACCCACATAATGCATAGTGCGTTTAATGTCTAAAAAAATGTTATGTCTACTTTTTTCAATTTTATAATCGAACCGAAACCGAACCGACCTCAAAAAGCACGAATCACTCAGCACTAGTCAGCAGGGCTGTTATGTTTTACACACTGCTGATGGGACTCTTTCTGGTACCATTATTACACACTTGAATTGTATATATATTGTATATATATTGTCATGTCTGGTGTTACAAACTGTAAAGTCAATTTTAGGCACAGGCTAGCCTACCATCTTATCTCTGTACAGACAAGGCATATTCTCTCTCTCTCAATCACTCACTCACTCTCTCACAATATGCACCACCGTCTCTGAAGACTAGTCTACAGATTACGTCCCTCTGCTGCCGTTACTCCGAGAGACAGGCAAAGACTTGGTCTGAAAACCTTCTCTCTTTTTGTTTTGGGTGTCAAAATAACTGGCCAATAGTTGGAAGTGAAAACACCCAATTAAACAAAGCAAAGGACAGCGGCACAGTGCAGTGACACCCCTCACTGGCAGACAGACAACACCAAGACCAAGAAGAAGGCCACTTATTTTTCATGAGACAAGAGGCAGCTTGAGTTTCCATGGTGATGATACAAACCTATAATAATAGATTTTCAGCAGGACAGAATGAGCATGAGGATTCATCCAACAAATGGAATCATTGTGGGTGTTGATGGAACCAACTCTGTCATGCTTATGATTTAGAGAAAATCAGTTCAGTTAGTACAGTTCCACTGATTCAATGAATTAATGTTTTTTTTTTTTTAGGTGTTGTAGCCGGCTTGAACGTATTGTTAAAAGAGTAATTGCATGGAACTGAATCAAATCTTAATTTGATTAGTTGTTTTAGCTGAGACCAAGACCGTCCGATTCATAAAGTGTACGTGGAGAAGTGGAGAACGAATGTGTCATGACTAGAATCACTATCGCTAGCTATAAATAGACACCCTCAAACTTTCTGGTCTTGGTCTTAAAGTATATGTATTCCCTAGCTCTTCTCCTCCAGCCCAACGATGCCCTGGTCTACAAGCTCCGTGCTGATGTCAGAGGCCACCTGGGCTTGACTGACCAAGCGATGCAGGACTATAGAACAGCAGTGGAACTCCAAGAGGCACTGGAGGGCTGAGATGAGCCAACCCCATATTAGCGATACTATACCATCTGTTTCCTTATGATGCTACTCAACATGACATGTTATGGTTGACTGAGGAAATATATGCTGTTCATCAAAGTGTGTACTTTGTGATATATTGGGCATCCGAATCTTCAATATTTGTTAAATTTGTTGTTATATGTTTAATAAAACTTCCATGACATTCACATGAGTGTTTTATGAGTAGTCTTTAATGTGCAATCCTGTCTTAAAGGGCCAATGCAGACATTTTTATCTCAATATCAAATTGTTTCTGGGTAACAATTAAAGAGATCTTTGGCACATTGAAATTTGTAACATATTGTATGAATTGGAATTTGACTTATTTAAAAAAATAATAATAATCAGGACGTAACATATCATATGCAATTGATGACGTTCTACACAATTGTGCACAATTTTCAGGGACCCGTTTTGGCTCGTGAGCACTACTACTGACTGAAATGATATAACACCTTTAAAAAGCATCTTTAAGTACCTTACTGGGATTGTTGTCCCCCACAATGAAATGGGGGAGGGTGGGTTGGACCACTATGGATCTGTCTCCATCTGTTTGTATGTCTGTTAGTACCTTAGTCACACACAATCCGGGTTACGGCACCAGTGAAACTGACCACCAGTGAAACCGACATCAGTTTGCAGCTCACGGTATATCTTGCTCCACTGTTCCTGTCCCCATACCGTGCTCCAACCAGTGATCCCCTTCTCGCAAACACACGTGAACGTCCTCTTTGACAACGTACCAATTGTTTGAGCTATACAGAAGGTACCAATTGGATTGCTCCATCAGCAACATTTCAAGCAGGCTGTGAAATGAGCTTATGGGCACATTCTTAACTGTTACATATGTAACCTGAAAACCATTTGTTATTGGCAGAGAGGTTTGAAACTCTCTTTGTTAATGGTCTATTAACTTATACTGGTGATGTCGCCAGGCAGGTCAAAACTCTACCCATGCAAAACACCCTGAAAAGGTGGTCTTTTCAAACAGCTTTTACACTAAAAGGGTATTATCAAAATGTTCACAATTTCACAGTGTGGAAATACAGTATATATAAAACACAGGAAAATCACGTTTTTTGAGGTTGTTTGAATTGCTTTGTGCCAAGTTCAATATCTCCCTTCATGAATTCCCCTGAGAGGTTATTAACTGCTTGCAGTGCCAGTGATTCAATCAGAGAGAGACCATTTTGTCTCAGCATACACATTATCCCAACAAACAAACACAGAGGTAGTATTTCCTTGGCTTTGGAGCTCTTTCCCAGTTAAGGACCTGGGTTATTTCTTGCCCATCCAAATCAGCTGAGTCAGTCTTCATAAAACAGGAGCTATATAGAGAGAGGAAAGAGAAGGCCTGTGGAGTATTAAAAAACACCTGCCAAATGAACTGGCGTGCCTCCAGGGGAGGGAGGGAGGGATGGAGGGTTTGGGGGGGTGGGTTGGGAGAAGAGGGAGAGAGAGGAGTAATGAAGGAGAGAGGAGTAATGAAGGAGAGAGGAGTAATGAAGGAGAGGAGTAATGAAGGAGAGCGTAGTAATGAAGGAGAGGAGTAATGAAGGAGAGGAGTAATGAAGGAGAGAGGAGTAATGAAGGAGAGGAGTAATGAAGGAGAGGAGTAATGAAGGAGAGAGGAGTAATGAAGGAGAGAGGAGTAATGAAGGAGAGAGGAGTAATGAAGGAGAGAGGAGTAATAAAGGAGAGAGGAGTAATGAAGGAGAGAGGAGTAATGAAGGAGAGAGGAGTAATGAAGGAGAGAGGAGTAATGAAGGAGAGAGGAGTAATGATGGAGAGAGGAGTAATGAAGGAGAGAGGAGTAATGAAGGAGAGAGGAGTAATAAAGGAGAGAGGAGTAATAAAGGAGAGAGGAGTAATGAAGGAGAGGAGTAATGAAGGAGAGAGGAGTAATGAAGGAGAGAGGAGTAATGAAGGAGAGAGGAGTAATGAAGGAGAGAGGAGTAATGACGGAGAGAGGAGTAATAAAGGAGAGAGGAGTAATGAAGGAGAGGAGTAATAAAGGAGAGAGGAGTAATGAAGGAGAGAGGAGTAATGAAGGAGAGAGGAGTAATGAAGGAGAGAGGAGTAATGAAGGAGAGAGGAGTAATAAAGGAGAGAGGAGTAATGAAGGAGAGGAGTAATGAAGGAGAGAGGAGTAATGAAGGAGAGAGGAGTAATGATGGAGAGAGGAGTAATGAAGGAGAGGAGTAATGAAGGAGAGAGGAGTAATGAAGGAGAGAGGAGTAATGAAGGAGAGAGGTGTAATGAAGGAGAGATGAGTAATAAAGGAGAGAGGAGTAATAAAGGAGAGAGGAGTAATAAAGGAGAGAGGAGTAATAAAGGAGAGAGGAGTAATGAAGGAGAGAGGAGTAATGATGGAGAGAGGAGTAATGATGGAGAGAGGAGTAATAAAGGAGAGAGGAGTAATGATGGAGAGAGGAGTAATGAAGGAGAGGAGTAATGAAGGAGAGAGGAGTAATGAAGGAGAGAGGAGTAATGAAGGAGAGAGGAGTAATAAAGGAGAGAGGAGTAATAAAGGAGAGAGGAGTAATAAAGGAGAGAGGAGTAATAAAGGAGAGAGGAGTAATGAAGGAGAGAGGAGTAATGAAGGAGAGAGGAGTAATGAAGGAGAGGAGTAATGAAGGAGAGAGGAGTAATGAAGGAGAGAGGAGTAATGAAGGAGAGAGGAGTAATGAAGGAGAGAGGAGTAATAAAGGAGAGAGGAGTAATGAAGGAGAGGAGTAATGAAGGAGAGAGGAGTAATGAAGGAGAGAGGAGTAATGAAGGAGAGGAGTAATGAAGGAGAGAGGAGTAATGAAGGAGAGAGGAGTAATAAAGGAGAGAGGAGTAATGAAGGAGAGGAGTAATGAAGGAGAGAGGAGTAATGAAGGAGAGAGGAGTAATGATGGAGAGAGGAGTAATGAAGGAGAGGAGTAATGAAGGAGAGAGGAGTAATGAAGGAGAGAGGAGTAATGAAGGAGAGAGGAGTAATGAAGGAGAGAGGAGTAATGAAGGAGAGAGGAGTAATGAAGGAGAGAGGTGTAATGAAGGAGAGATGAGTAATAAAGGAGAGAGGAGTAATAAAGGAGAGAGGAGTAATAAAGGAGAGAGGAGTAATGAAGGAGAGAGGAGTAATGATGGAGAGAGGAGTAATGATGGAGAGAGGAGTAATAAAGGAGAGAGGAGTAATGATGGAGAGAGGAGTAATGAAGGAGAGAGGAGTAATGAAGGAGAGGAGTAATGAAGGAGAGAGGAGTAATGAAGGAGAGAGGAGTAATGAAGGAGAGAGGAGTAATGAAGGAGAGAGGAGTAATGAAGGAGAGAGGAGTAATAAAGGAGAGAGGAGTAATAAAGGAGAGAGGAGTAATAAAGGAGAGAGGAGTAATGAAGGAGAGAGGAGTAATGAAGGAGAGAGGAGTAATGAAGGAGAGGAGTAATGAAGGAGAGAGGAGTAATGAAGGAGAGAGGAGTAATGAAGGAGAGAGGAGTAATGAAGGAGAGAGGAGTAATAAAGGAGAGAGGAGTAATGAAGGAGAGGAGTAATGAAGGAGAGAGGAGTAATGAAGGAGAGAGGAGTAATGAAGGAGAGGAGTAATGAAGGAGAGAGGAGTAATGAAGGAGAGAGGAGTAATGAAGGAGAGAGGAGTAATGATGGAGAGAGGAGTAATAAAGGAGAGAGGAGTAATGATGGAGAGAGGAGTAATGAAGGAGAGAGGAGTAATGAAGGAGAGGAGTAATGAAGGAGAGAGGAGTAATGATGGAGAGAGGAGTAATGAAGGAGAGAGGAGTAATGAAGGAGAGAGGAGTAATGAAGGAGAGAGGAGTAATGAAGGAGAGGAGTAATGAAGGAGAGAGGAGTAATGAAGGAGAGAGGAGTAATGAAGGAGAGAGGAGTAATAAAGGAGAGAGGAGTAATGAAGGAGAGAGGAGTAATGATGGAGAGAGGAGTAATGAAGGAGAGAGGAGTAATGAAGGAGAGAGGAGTAATAAAGGAGAGAGGAGTAATGAAGGAGAGGAGTAATGAAGGAGAGAGGAGTAATGATGGAGAGAGGAGTAATGAAGGAGAGAGGAGTAATGAAGGAGAGAGGAGTAATGAAGGAGAGAGGAGTAATGATGGAGAGGAGTAATGAAGGAGAGAGGAGTAATGAAGGAGAGAGGAGTAATGAAGGAGAGAGGAGTAATAAAGGAGAGAGGAGTAATGAAGGAGAGAGGAGTAATGAAGGAGAGAGGAGTAATGAAGGAGAGAGGAGTAATAAAGGAGAGAGGAGTAATGAAGGAGAGAGGAGTAATGAAGGAGAGGAGTAATGAAGGAGAGAGGAGTAATGAAGGAGAGAGGAGTAATAAAGGAGAGAGGAGTAATGAAGGAGAGAGGAGTAATGATGGAGAGAGGAGTAATGAAGGAGAGTAGAGTAATGAAGGAGAGAGGAGTAATAAAGGAGAGAGGAGTAATAAAGGAGAGAGGAGTAATGAAGGAGAGAGGAGTAATGAAGGAGAGAGGAGTAATGAAGGAGAGAGGAGTAATAAAGGAGAGAGGAGTAATGATGGAGAGAGGAGTAATGAAGGAGAGTAGAGTAATGAAGGAGAGAGGAGTAATGAAGGAGAGAGGAGTAATGAAGGAGAGAGGAGTAATGAAGGAGAGAGGAGTAATGAAGGAGAGAGGAGTAATGAAGGAGAGGAGTAATAAAGGAGAGAGGAGTAATGAAGGAGAGAGGAGTAATAAAGGAGAGAGGAGTAATAAAGGAGAGAGGAGTAATGAAGGAGAGGAGTAATGAAGGAGAGAGGAGTAATAAAGGAGAGAGGAGTAATAAAGGAGAGAGGAGTAATGAAGGAGAGAGGAGTAATGATGGAGAGAGGAGTAATGAAGGAGAGGAGTAATAAAGGAGAGTAGAGTAATGAAGGAGAGAGGAGTAATGAAGGAGAGAGGAGTAATGAAGGAGAGAGGAGTAATGAAGGAGAGAGGAGTAATGAAGGAGAGAGGAGTAATAAAGGAGAGAGGAGTAATGAAGGAGAGTAGAGTAATGAAGGAGAGAGGAGTAATGAAGGAGAGAAGAGTAATAAAGGAGAGAGGAGTAATAAAGGAGAGAGGAGTAATGAAGGAGAGGAGTAATGAAGGAGAGAGGAGTAATGAAGGAGAGGAGTAATGAAGGAGAGAGGAGTAATTAAGGAGAGAGGAGTAATGAAGGAGAGAGGAGTAATTAAGGAGAGAGGAGTATGAACACAACCATCTGTTCCACTTACACACTGAGACTGTGTGTTTGGCTTGTTGCATTTCAAGGGCAATCATGCAGTCATTCTCTGAAAACAATGCATGTAAAAATGCTATGGCTGACCCAACTGAATGGATTGTGTTTCTGAAAGAGGAGAATCTTTTGTTTTCCAATCCAACATTGTTTGTTGCATTCTAATGGAACATGTTTCTTTTACTTCCATCTTGAGCTCTCACAATTAATTCAAATATTGTCTTGAGCTGAAGAAATCTAAACCTTGTTAGTTATTGCTCATAAAAACGCTGCATGTTTTGTACAAGTTACTCTGTTTACTGCCAACTGGGCACTGAGGGCAGTTCAACGTCTAGTTTTGATTTACACAGAACAAAAATATACATGCAACATGTAAAGTGTTGGTTTTGTCACACAACACAATGCCACAGATGTCTCAAGTTTTGAGGGAGCGTGCAATTGGCATGCTGACTCCAGGAATGTCCACCAGAGCTGTTGCCAGATAATTGAATGTTACTTTCTTTGCCATTCTCTTCCATCGTTGTTTTAGAGAATTTAGCAGTACTTCCAACCGGCCTCACAACTGCAGACCACGTGCATGGCATTGTGTGGGTGAGCGGTTTGCTGATGTCAACGTTGTGAACAGATTGTCCCATGGTGACGGTGGGGTTATGGTATGGGCAGGCATAAGCTACGGAAAAGAGAACACTATCGCATTTTATTGATGGCAATTTGAATGCACAGAGATACCGTGACAAGATCCTGAGGCCCATTGTTGTGCCGTAAAAAAATACATACTAAAATGCACGGCCCCATTTTACAATGATCTGTACACAATTCCTGGAAGCTGAAAATGTCTCAGTTCTTCCATAGCCTGCATACTCACCAGACATGCCATCCATTGAGAATTTGTGGGATGTGTACGGACACTGCGTTCCAGTTCCCGCCAATATCCAGCAACTTCGCACAGCCATTGAAGAGGAGTGGGACAACATTCCACAGGCCACAATTAACACCCTGATCAACTCTTCATGAAGGATGTATCACGCTGCATGAGACAAATTGTGGTCACACCAGATACTGACTGGTTTTCTGATCCACGCCCCTACCTTTAAAAAATAATAATAATAATTTAAGCTTTCTGTTACCAACAGACACATATCTGTATTCCCAGTCATGTGAAATCCATAGATTAGGGCCTAATGAATGTATTTAAATTGACTGATTTCCTTATAGGAACTGTAACTCAGTAAAATCAATGAAATTGTTGCAGGTTGCGTTTATATTTTGGTTCAATATACATTTGGCTGCGTTATCAACTAACATGAATTCAACAACCATTAGAACCATGTCATTGGATTTAAATTACAAGTTGGGTGAAAAATGCCACCAGTGGGTGGCATCTAATGTCTCTTGGCCATTTGGTCAGTTGTGCAAGATTAAACATCAAGCTGTCACATTAGAGCCAGCAACTGCTCCATTATCCAACTTTGTCAGCACGGATATTGCATTTGGATTTCCTAATGAAACTCTATTTACTTACTTAGATTTTCAGTGATTCTCTAATCTGTTTGTGTACCAGAGGGCCACATTCTGTGATCTGAGTATGACGCACTTTGATTGATTTTCTTCATTCATCATAAATGAATGATATGACCGTCACCTGTGATGTGGATATTCTTTGTGATTTGGTCATCTGTAATAATTCAGTTACAGTTGGGATGACAGCCCACCTATTTCAAAAGGAAGACTTTATATTTTTCGTCTGTAGCCGACACTTGCCAGGTCTTCTTTTTGATTCAAATTTTTAGATGAAAATCCCAAAGAAGATGACACATCGCTTTTGTTAAATATCACAATATACAGAGCCTTCAGAAAGTATTCCTACCCCTTGACTTATTCCACATTTTGTTGTGTTAAAGCCTGAGCTAAAAATGTATTAAAGCGATTTTTTTCTCACCCATTTACACACAATACTCCATAAGGACACATTCTTCAAGCTCTAGCCTTATTTAGGCTTGACATAACAAAGGGGTTGAATACTTATTGACTCTAGACATTTCAGCTTTTCATTTTTTATTAATTTCTAAAAACATACATGCAATTCCACTTTGCCGTTATTGGGTGTTGTGTGTAGGTCAGTGACCCCCCCCCAAAAAAAAAAACATTTCATCCATTTTAAATTCAGGTTGTAACACAATGTGAAAAAAAGTCAAGGGGTGTGAATACTTTCTGAAGGCACTGTATGTCAGTCCACAATTTATGCAATTGTATTAGTCTCATAAATGTTCAGTAGTGCTGAGTGTATGTTTGATTCAATTGTGAAATTGCTGATACGACGAAAACAACCTGGGGAACATTTAACTATTGTGCATCGTCATCAAAAGACACAAGACTGCAGCATTTTACCAATCAATCAGTTGAAATTGACTGTGGGTGTTATGACGCTCGATAACAGATTCCTATTCTAGGTTATAGTGGTTTATATCGATTAGGACCTAGGCTATGACCCCAACACAACGTCATTTTACAACGTCTGACGTTGCGTCTCTGAAATGACTAGATCATCGGTAGCTATCCATGGTCCTGAAACAACGCACCGTCTGCGCGCCACAGCACAGAGCAACTCCCGTGAGGAGATGGGTTCCCTGGACAGTCGCACTGATTGAAATGTATTATTTAACAGAAGACATAGGCCTAATTTTTTGAGGATTCTTCTGGAAAAACACAGCCAAAATGCTCCCCAACAGCTCTTTCAGGAATCTAACCCTGGAGGACGGTTTTTTCCTAATGAACAACTCGTCTGGGAACGAAACGTACAGCGAGTCTCAAGGCAGCGCAATCCTCATCTCCTTCATTTACTCGGTTGTCTGTTTGGTCGGACTGTGCGGGAACTCTATGGTTATCTATGTCATTTTCAGATATGCCAAAATGAAAACTGCAACAAATATCTACATTCTGAATTTAGCCATAGCGGACGAGTTACTTATGCTGAGTGTCCCTTTCTTGGTGACATCTTCACTCCTTCACCACTGGCCTTTCGGCTCCCTTCTCTGCCGCCTTGTTCTAAGTGTTGATGCTATTAATATGTTTACCAGTATTTACTGCTTAACTGTACTTAGCATAGACCGATATATCGCGGTTGTGCACCCCATCAAAGCCTCCCGGTACAGGAGACCCACAATAGCTAAAATAGTCAACTTTGGGGTTTGGATGTTTTCTATCCTGGTCATTTTGCCCATTATTATATTTTCCACGACCGTTCCAAACTTGGACGGTTCGGTCGCTTGCAACATTCAGATGCCAAAGCCAGTTAACCAGTGGATGGCTGTGTTTGTGATCTATGCCTTTCTCATGGGCTTTCTGTTCCCAGTCATTGCTATCTGTATGTGTTACATCCTCATCATCGCCAAGATGAGAGTGGTGGCACTGAAGGCAGGTTGGCAGCAGCGTAAGAAGTCGGAGAGAAAGATCACTCTGATGGTGATGATGGTGGTGACCGTGTTTGTCATCTGTTGGATGCCCTTTCACATTGTGCAGCTCGTCAATGTTTTTGTGGAGCACCATAACGCAACACTCATGCAACTCGCAGTGATTCTGGGATACGCAAATAGCTGCGCCAACCCTATACTGTACGGATTTTTATCAGACAATTTCAAACGTTCGTTCCAAAGAATTGTGTGTCTGCGCTGGATGGACAATGCAACGGAAGAACCAATAGATTACTATGCCACGGCTCTGAAAAGTCGTGGTTACAGTGTGGATGAATTTCAACCGGACAATATGGAATGTGATAGCACATATAGAAATGGAACCTGTACTTCTAGGACAACGACACTGTAGCAGCATATGGACATGATGAAATTAACAAAATCATAAACGTGACCACTGAGTGTTTCGCTCATTACTAGGCGGTTACTTCGATATGTATTAATGTTGTTTACTTGCAACTATTTGAACGCAATTAAAATGTTAAATAATCCAAATGTCTTATTATTGTTCGTATTATTACAAGGTGGCACTGTGCGTAATAGTCCTCCAATTAGGACAAGTCGCCCACAGAGCTGAAACCGACTGGCACTACTAGAGGCTTCCGGAGTGATATTATTTCCACTGTGTGAGCACATACGAAAAAGTGTTAGACAGTGCTGCTTATGATTAATCGATTGCAGATATCTTGGAGAGTAAACCAAGATGTGCAGTTTAAGTTCAGATTCATACTCAGTCTCTATGATTAATTATTAATTGCGCAAATTCAAGTTAACACAGCATCAGTGATCTTCGCTTTTAAATCTTTCAGGCAGAGAGCAACATGAACACTTGTTCACCTTAGCAAAACAACCACATCCTGGTCCGGAAAGAGCAGCCCAGCTATCTCTTATCCGCTGTCCTCTTATCTTCGGTGCAGATTTACTCAGCTATTTGTAGAAAATAGCCACTGGGCACGGACATCAGTTCAACGTCTAGTTTTCAATTGGCTGTTGAATGAAACGTGCAATCAACCAAAAATGTCCTCATGTCTTTAGATTTGTAATAATACGACACGACATTCCCTGACATTGATGACTTTTGATCAAATCCAATCAGTTTTCCACGTTGATTCAACGTCATCACTTTGATTTAAACCCCCAAAAATATTTTTATGGAAACAACGTTGATTCAACCAGTTTTTGCCCAGTGGGTAAACCTGCCCACAGTGTCTGTTTGCTCAGAATTGATTCATCCTTTATTTTCAATGATAATACAATCTATTGCTTTTATAAACAGTTGATTTATTGACAAGATAGTGTCATTCTTTTGAAATGAGACTGACCTAGGTTTATGTGCTGAGCATTTTACACCACGGGCAGAGGTTATCATCCTTTATATCGGGACTAGAGACTTCCAAAATACTGAAGCATCAAATTCATCTTCATATGTTACACGATGACATATATACAAACCACATATATACAGTACGGCAATAAAATAAGTAAATGCAACATAAAGGCCTAGCAAATATTATGAAGAAATGTGAGCCCTCAGCCCATATACAAATCCTCACAATAAAACATTAATATCTAAAGCCTGTACAGTGACCTACTGCAGATAACAATCCTGTCAATAAACACATTTTATTCCAGTGCTTATTGATGTAAGGAAGTGATGAGAGATCTTATACATTGTCAGTTAAAACCTTCAGGTTGTCTGAGTCTTATCTGTGGCCTCCGTTCACACTCCTGCTGCTTAAGTTGCCTCCTTCTCATTTGCGTTTTCCAGGGAGTATTTTTCCTTGGAGGACTCCGCCCTCTTCATTGCCATTTTCTCTGCATTTTTCATGGCCAGTTTCTGTGATCGCCTCCTGAGGCAGCACTTAACAATAGATAACACCACGACTAACAGAACGACCAAGGCCATCACTGCTATCAGCACAGGTATGAAAATGTAGGCTTGGTCTCCACTCTTGTCCGCTATCTCAATGTCGTCTGTAGGGGAAGTTGTAGTGTGTTGGTCCGGCAGAGAGGCGAGAAAAGGCTTCTCCTGAATTTCTGGCTTAGAAGTTGGGGTATAGTCTTGGACCAAATGGTTGTCACTACCTTCAGGAGCAATGGTAGCTGCTGGTAGTTCGTTGCATGCCATTGAGCCCTCATCTTGAAGATTTTTATTTTTATCATAGCATTTACAGAGGAAAGAACCATCAGTGTTGACACACTGGTCTTTACAGGGCCGATCTCTGCATTCGTCAATGTCCACACAGTTTCCAGACCCATCTGTCATATAACCTGCTTTGCATGAAGCACAAATGCCACGTATATCCGATCCATCATCACGTTCCCATGTTAGAGTCGTTGCAGAGCAAGTCAGTTCAAACATTTTCCCAAACCCACAATCCAGATTCAGTTTATTGTGATCCTTTGGATCTGGCCTGAGTAATCGGGCATCTGGTATGTGTGGGGTAAGACACTGCTTCATGATAGGTACCTCTCCATTACGTTGTTTACAAATGAATGGATACTCTGTCTTACAGGTACTGGAAACAAATCCCCAGTTCACAATCTCAGTTCCATTAAACTCACCAGAGAGAAATACACAGTATATACCCGTGCAGGTTGGTTTGGGCAAATACTTCCACTGATCCAGTTCTGTGTCGCTGCTGTTATCCACCGTCCACTTGAAACCATTCAGAGGTGCGTCATGTTTCACGCAAGACCCCTTTCCTTTCATCAAGCCAACCCAGAACTGAAATGTACGTTCTTTGGATAGTGTTTCCGAGATTTCTTTCAAAATCTTTGAGGCTTCCTCCATACTGGCCACTTTAGTTAGGAAACTGCCAGGCTGACAGGCTTCTGAAGCTTTGTCAAAGTTGAGAGGATGATGATGAAGGTAATAGGGTTTAGCAACAGGAACGCACAAACCTACCCCCAAGACACTCCACAGGCATATCCAATAGTACTCCATTCTCCCTGCTTGCACCATCGATCTGACGGTAGTGTTTCTCATTCAGACTGACAATGGTCCTCCTGCTAGCCGCTCCTGTAATGGACTGGCTGACAATGCTCATTTTGCTGCTGCTTTCTTAGCTGCCCCTAATAGGTCCTCCCAAGACAACAAGCACGGGAAGTGTGCTTAGACTTGATACAGCCATCCACTTCCTCTGCAGAGAAGGTGGTGGCACAGCCAAACAACAGCAACTTAGAATCTAATTACCCATGCATTAAAGTACACAGTAGCCTAAGGTCCAACGCCTGAATGAGTTGTGAGAAAAATACACTAATGTAGTCCAGGTGCTATCAGCCTAACTCCAGTAACTGACATCCTTTGATTCTTTGATCATATTTCCCTGTGAGATCACCAGGCCAGCTTCACTTTTGTTTTTGTCGGAGCTGCAGGAAGTTTTACTTCACAGAAAAGAGAACCAGAGAGGTGCACACATCCAACTGGATAAACAGAACTTGTGAGAGGATATGCCAGCCTGCTGATGAACGGTCCTGGTATCAGGATGTGATGATACAAAGTGGACTTTGTATGATTCATTCCCTCGGGGAATAGACCCCTCGTGTGGTTTGGTCAACCCTGAAACAGGAAACTCAGAATGGTGTCATTAAATAACAACTACACTTTGTGAGGCATTCAGGGGGTCCCTCACTTGGGATACACAGATTATTCCATGTTCCCTGAGTAAATGACTATTATTTTGATTATGCTGCAGAGCTTCATTGTCAGAAATAAGCAGATGCTTCCTGAAGGAAGTGCTAGAGAATGGCAGGAAGAGAGGCTGACTTTGAGGGATTGAGCACAACCCAAATATGAGAGGGCTGTGTCCACAGTACTACTCAGACAGGAGCAGTCAGAGGGACACAAATACGGGAGGGGCTGGGGAACCAGAGGAAATTGCATTATTAGTGACAGGAAAAGAAGTCACCCCGAAAGCCATCAGAGAGCGAGAACAATCAAGTGAAGTCACTCTTCCATTTGCCTACTTACTGTAGAAATGTATGGGAAACACCACTTAGGTTTTAATCTAATTGTTGTTACCACAAAACGGTTTAATACCTTCAATTTAAGACCAAAAAAAGAAACAACCCGGTCTTGTTCCACAGACTTTATGGTTTCAGTGTGAATTGCAAAGTATTGTGGGTAGAGGATCTGTATCATCATTTGCATCGTATATACTTAACACCCCTTGGAGCGCTGAGAGCAGAGCAATGTGCGTCTTATCCTTCAGGGCCTGTATGTATCAAGTACCTTAGAGTAATGTAAGATTACTGATCTATTACCCCTGTCTCTGTAATCTTATTCATTGTGATCTAAAGGGCAAAACTGATCCTAGATCAGCACTCCTACTCTGAGACGCTTGATACATAGAGCCCCAGGACCTCCAGATTGTTAGCTCCCTCTGGGTTAACAAATTAGTCAATGATTAACAGCACATAGTCATTCTACTCACTGTGGGAATCAGGATTCCAAATGTCAAAAATTTTATTATACTACAATATTTCTGAATACTCAGTTATTGCAATTTTTAGTGCACAACAATTCATGTAGCAATACAATGAGTGGTTAAATCATCCAGTATCAATTAGTATAGTCAAGAAAACATACAATATGAGCAGATTACTTCAAGGATGCTCCTCACGGTCATCCCACTTTTTGATAGCCCCTCACCCCCCTCTAAGTGATTTAGACTGCTTAGTTTGTTCTTAAACTAAACCTCCCCTTTCAGTTTGCTGTTGTACCTCATCAATGTAAACACAACAGTTCTGACAGCACTAACTCTGTTATATCCTCTTCCCTGTCATCCATTTTCCATCGCTCTAATTCCCAATGACATATTACGATATTATAACACAGTGTTTTACAAGGTTCTTTTTCTATTTGAATTACCCATCTGCATGTTCTGGATCCTAAATTAAGTGTTTAGCCCTCATTATGCAACAATAAGTGAAACATTGCTGTGGTGTGCTGGGTGGGTGGTGTGTATTACAGTACCAACACATTTCATTTACACGGTGGCTGTATGCAACACTCCCACAAACAGTACGGACTGATACAGATGATAGCTTGTGATCTGATGAAATGATCTCTAGTGGTTCTAAGCTACCTGTTGGAAAACTGATATATTGATGCCATTCTTTTGACCGACCATGAGCTTTTAATGTCCATGTTCATCAAAAGCAGCTTTCTTTTCAGAATGAATATGAAGCATTATGCCATCTGCCTAACATATAGCAATGTTTGAATATCATGGCCAACTGAGCCTCTCATTTAAGGTTTTGTGGCAAATAGAGTATATTTTTTTCTCCAACACTTGAGTTTATAATAGGACAGTCTAACAGTATGCTGGGTAATTGCAGGGTCTCTCTCTCTCTCTCTCTCTCTCTCTCTCTGAATGGAGCTGCAGTGATACATGAAGACTGATATACTGTGTGGGAGGGTGGGAGGCAGCCCAGTCATGACACATAGAGATGAATCCACACTGAGCCCATAAATACCATGTGGTCCCAAGAACCCTGGAATTTACTCTCAATAAGTCCCTGCAAATATGAAAAATGTTATACCAATAGAGAGAAATAAATGTACTCGTTGGTAACATGACATGGTTGGCTGTGTGTGTGTGTAAGTTGACAAAGCTGTCTATTAGTACATTTACCAGGTTAAGGACAGTCCAGTTTCTCTTAGATCCAATTAAAAGTGTAACCTGCTAATTGAACAGAACACTGGCGGTGTTCTCTCAGCCTCTCAACACATGAATAAAATATGATGACATTTAATGAATCAGTACACAATGATACCTGTGGGTAAACAGATGTGCTAATATTGACGTAGCCCTTTCCTGCAGTCAATTACCAAAAGCGCCCTCTTTGGCCTCATGGGTGGAATGCTATTAATATTTTTCATAAATTCATCATTAATAAAGATGATAAATTAAAAGATCTGGTGTTTCTATGTCAAACAGTTTTGTTATATTTCAGTCTTCTGTTATGTATATAAAGTGTAATATTGGTTTGCAAACTCAAAATGTAATACATTTCAACTCTATATCTGACATGGTACAGGTGTCTTCTCTTTTTAAGCCCAGAACCATGTGTGTGAGGTGCATACTTGGGTTTCAAAGTAGATTTGTTTAAGACTACCAAGAAAAAATCTGTGTGACCCTGATTTAGCCCACTGCAGTAAAATGTTAATAAAATGATATTCAGTAGTGAAAGCAAGTCAACGCAAATGCTTTCTGACAACACACTTATCTATAGAAGTGTTGTTCACGCTTTACTGTAGCTAATTGTTACGTACGCCTCTTGGTCGGAGGGAATGCAACACCCTGCTACAACTAAACTCCCCGTGGAGTGAAAAAGGTATGCGATCGTAGGTGGAGGGGGAGGACGACAGAGGCGGAGAAAATGACAGTTTAATTTATTATTCTTGACACGGTATTGTGGGGGAAATGGTCTGGACGGAACCAAAGCAAAGAAAGTAAAAGTGTCCCCACTCCTACCTTACCTGCCTACCCACTACTTCATCTTTTAGTACCTCCTAGTGCCCTAACCAAAATACAGGGGGTGATCTGCCCAGGTCTTACCTAGTGTGCATAGACAGAGTAAATACTATGGGTTATGTATGTCCGCAGGCCTCTTGCCTAAACACTTCCACGGTGTGTTCCCCTTCCCCCCGAACAAATAAAACAGAATAATTACTAACTTAAAGTTAACTATTTTTTTAATTTTTTAAATTTATTTATTTATTTTTGTTGAATTTTTACCCGTTTTTCTCGGCAATTTCGTGGTATCCAATTGTTGTAGTAGCTACTATCTTGTCTCATCGCTACAACTCCCGTACGGGCTCGGGAGAGACGAAGGTTGAAAGTCATGCGTCCTCCGATACACAACCCAACCAAGCCGCACTGCTTCTTAACACAGCACGCATCCAACCCGGAAGCCAGCCGCACCAATGCGCCGGAGGAAACACCGTGCACCTGGCCACCTTGGTTAGCGCACACTGCGCCCAGCCCGCCACAGGAGTCGCTGGTGCGCGATGAGACAAGGACACCCCTACCGACCAAGCCCTCCCTAACCAGGGCGACGCTAGGCCAATTGTGCGTCGCCCCACGGACCTCCCGGTCGCGGCCGGTTACGACAGAGCCTGGGCGCGAACCCAGGAACTCTGATGGCACAGCTGGCGCTGCAGTACAGCGTAAAGTGAACTATTTTAATAATCAAAAACACTAATCCTATTGGCATACACATACCTCAGGAGTAGCAGCTACAAAATACTTTCAACAAAAACTTTCATGGCCTAACAACCAACACAGGACGTCACAGACGCTCTCCCCTCCTGATAAAGGAACACTGGCTTTATTCCAGCTGTAGAAGGAGTTCAGAGCTCCAATCATCGATGGGGCCGACCAATCAGCTGCTTGAGGAATCCAGGATTCCATTTCCTGAAATACACACACACATACAAACCCACACCAACACAAAAACTGGGGAACGTAACAATGATTATGTTAGTTGACACAGCTCTACACGAGAAGGCTGTAGAAAATGTTCCTTGTACTTTACCATTCATTTTATTCCCATGTATCTAGTATTCAAATCAAATCCAATTTTATTGGTCACATACACATATTTATCAGATGTTATTGCGGGTGTAGCTTGTGTTCCTAGCTCCAACAGTGCAGTAGTATCTAACAATACACAAATCTAAAAGTAAAAGAATGTAATTAAGAAATATATAAATATTAGATTGAGAAATGTCGGAGTGGCATTGACTAGAATACAGGAGAATAGAATACAATATATACATATGAGATGAGTAAAGCAGTATGTAAACATTATTAAAGTGACTAGTGTTCCATTATTAAAGTGGCCAGTCTGATGGCCTTGAGATAGAAGCTGTTTTTCAGTCTCTCGGTCCCAGCCTTGATGCACCTGTACTGATACAGCCCAGTGTTGAGGATCAGCGAAGTGGAGGTCTTGTTTCCTACCTTCACCACCTAGGGGCAGCTCATCAGGAAGTCCAGGACCCAGTTGCACAGGGTGGGGTTCAGACCCAGGGCACCGAGCTTAATGATGAGCTTGGAGGGTACTATGGTGTTGAATGCTGAGCTATAGTCAATAAACAGCATTCTTACATAGGTATTCCTCTTGTCCAGATGGGATAGGGCAGTGTGCAGTGCGATGGCAATGGCGTCGTCTGTGGATCTATTGGGGCGGTAAGCAAATTTAATTGGGTCTAGGGTGTCAGGTAAGGTAGAGGTGATATGATCCTTGACTAGTCTCTCAAAGCACTTCATGATGACAAGTGAGTGCAATGAGGCAATAGCCATTTAGTTCAGTTACCTTTGCTTTCTTGGGTACAGGAACAATGGTGGACATATTGAAGCAAGTGGGGACAGCAGACTGGGATAGGGAGAGATTGAATATGCCCGTAAACACTCCAGCCAGCTAGTCTGCACATGCTTTGAGGACGCAGCTAGGGATGCCGTCTGTACTGGCAGCCTTGCGAGGGTTAACACGCTTAAATGTCTTACTCACGTCGGCCATGGAGAAGGAGAGCCCACAGTCCTTGGTAGCGGGCCGTGTCTGTGGCACTGTGTTATCCTCAAAGCGGGTGAAGAAGGTGTTTAACTTGTCCGGAAGCAAGACGTCGGTGTCCGCGACGTGGCTGGTTTTCCCTTTGTTATCCGTGATTGTCTGTAGACCCTGCCACATACGTCTCACATCTGAGCCGTTGAATTGCGACTCCACTTTGTCTCTCTACTGACGTTTTGCCTGTTTGATTGCCTTACGGAGGGAATAATTACACTGTTTGTATTCGGCCATACTCCCAGTCACCTTGCCGTGATTCAATAAGGTGGTTTGCGCTTTCAGTTTAGCGCGAATGCTTCCATCTATCCACAGTTTCTGGTTGGGTAGGGTTTAATAGTCACAGTGGGTGCAACATCTCCTATACACTTCCTGATGGACTCAGTCACCATATCCGTGTATTCGTCTATGTTATTCTCAGAGGCTACCCGGAACACATCCCAGTCCACGTGATCAACACAATCTTAAAGCATGGATTCCGATTGTGCAGTATTCAGTCCATCAGAAAGCTTGTTTGCTTTTTCCACGGTATTGTTCACCGTATGACCTGAGGATGACCTCAGATAGCTACAAGAAAATGGACATCATATTTTTTAGAACCTCTGAAACATTTCAACCTAACTGGTAATGGCAACTGACCTTCTTTCTGACATTACTGCTGAATCACAATTGCGCAGTACAAATAGTATTACGTTTGTTAGAACACAGTGCTTTGCTTTTGCCACTGTATTGTTCACAGTATGACCTGGGATTAACTGACATCTCTGTCCAACCACATGTATCCAATACAGGTAAGTGCTGTGGAAAATGCTTTCATTTTGAAGCAGATATTGATCCTTTGTCCTCGACATAGTACTTGAAAGGATTGGATACTTGGTGAGTATCCAGGAAATGAATTGACACGGTAATAGTTAGACCAGACAGCCGTTTGACACTCCTTTCTCTCACCTCTAAACTGCTCTTCTTTTAAATCAGGTCTGTAATTGTAAAGGAAGTGATAAAGGGACTCGTCTCTCAGCTCCTCTCTCAATAAAGCCACATCCTTTCATTTTTGTAAGGAGAGGAAATGTTTCATCTTTCCCCAGGAGGCTCCATTATTGCAGTAGTGTTATCATCACAGACCACAGGCAGCCAAATCCCGGCCAACCCCCATTCTTTCCTATTGTGAAACAGCCCAGGGAGCGAGACAGCAAAAGTTACCATCATTTCTAGGCAACAGGATGACTATAAGGACTATTTATAGGTGTGGCACATCAATCTCATGCGGATTAGCCCTGGATATTTAATTACAGTTTACCGCCTCTCCCTGTTGTCCTCTGACTCACTACCTGCCTTGTGAGTTGTTGGGTAGAGGGAGAGAGAGAGAGAGAACGAGATGGAGAGAGAAAGAGATGTAAAGGTAAGGAGAGCAACAGAGAGAGGGAGAGAAAGAAAGTGGGAGGGAAAGAGCGAGAGGAGCTGTAACTATAAACCATTATCATTGGCACAGAGGATCCTGATATTTACTTTGATTAACATTCCCCCTTCCAATTCCCAAGAGGGAGCGATTTCTCTTAGCTGAAAATATCTCTTGATTTCATCTTTAGGGAATCATTGAATTGAATACGCTGCTGAGGTGAAACTGATGTGTTTGTTTCCCCTCTCCTTTTACAGGCATATGCTAATTATCTGTGTATGAAAGTAAGGTATTTAGATAAGTTTAAAACCTGTTGAAGACTTGTTTATTGTTAGCTCTGTTATCCTAATGCAAGTGGGATGGTCATTTAACCACTATATGCCTTGTACTGAATATAGGAAAATAACCTAAGAGCACTTGTTCTTCAATCCTGGTCCTGGGGACCCTTTCTTCCAGCTTCGTACTAGCATACCTGATTCAACTAGCCAGCAATCATGCATTAGTGCAATGCAACAAAATCCTGCACCTCCTGTGGGCTTCTAGAACCACTGACCCAAAGAGGATTACTCTGCCTTAGTGGTTTTGCTGGAGCATTGCCAAAGAGAAGATCACGATCAGATGGGGAATTCTTCATTGATTCCATATCAATGCAGAGATTGTAGGTGGGTGAAAAGCCGGAGATGAACAACGGAGCTCTGAAAGGGTACATGGAAAACACACAGATGCAGATCGGCAAGAAAATGAGCTGAAGTAGCAGTTCAAGGAGAGGATGCATAGCCATGCAGCATGACAGGGCTTCAATTGTGATATGTCAAATGTACTCTATCCGTAGAGAAGTGACACGCACCTTTTAGTCCCAGGTGTAACAGTTTCTCTGACAGACAGTCAGACAGTTTACAACGGTGTAAATCAAAGCTACAGATGTCGCTGCAGTGTGATTTGACAGCAGAGCGGATTTGGGGAAGTAAATGGTCAAAAAAAGCTACAAATTAATGAAGGTAATTTCATAGACTAGTAATGTCAGCCAGGTTAAAGCAAACCCTTGATATGCAGAAGGATCTTGGTATACAGTGTGATGGAGTTAGGTGTTTCCTGGTTCTTTTCTCCCATTGTCTTGAAAAGGGAAGTCGAATTGAAATCCCAGATCTGATCCACCATTTCTAAGTAGGTCAACAAAGTCAATATCAACACAGGGAAATCCCCATCAGCAGCAGAGAAGATGTTGGTGCTTTGTTCCTTATACAGGGCTGTGCACAGACAGAGGTAGATGCTCAAAGACTTGCGGACCATGGGTTCTGAACAACATCGACAAAAGAAAAAATTATACACAAAATTTGAAATGTGTCATTTATAACACCGGCCTAAAGGGGCAAAGGGCCATGTGCTCGGGCTCTAGTAGACCTTCTCCGTGCACGTGCCTGCCTAGTTTTGTCGCACCTGGACTACTGTTCAGTCGTGTGGTCAGGCACCACGAAGAGGGACTTAGGAAAATTACAATTGGCTCAGAACAGGGAAGCACTGCTGGCCCTTAAATGTACACGGAAAGCTAACATTAATGATATGCATGTCAATCTCTCCTGGCTCAAAGTGGAGGAGAGATTCACTTCATCACTACTTGTTTTTGTAAGAAGTGTTGACATGCTGAATGCACCGAGGTTTCTGTTTAAACTACTAGCACATAGCTCACACACCCATACATACCTCACAAGACATGCCACCAAAAGTCTCTCAACAGTCCCCAAGTCGAGAACAGACTATGGGAGGTGCACAGTGCTACATAGAGCCATGTCTACATGGAACTCTATTCCACATCAGGTAACTGATGCAAGGTTTTAAAAAACAGATACAAGTACACCTTATGAAAGAGCGGGGACTGTGAAGAGACACACACGGACGCTAGCGCACGCAATCTACACACACGTACATTGTAATATTGTTGTATGGTGGTATTATACATTTTGTGTTGTAGATATGTAGGGGTGTGACAATGTTATATTATGTACTGTTTTATCTTTTGGAATGTAAGTGCCTTCATGTGTTTGGACCCCAGAAAGAGTAATGGGGATCCTTAATAAATACAAAATACAAGTACCATTACGAACATAATGGTTTAAAACAGTATAGAACAACACAATACATCTATCTACACGTACTACACGATATAACTCACCTGTCAACTTGTGTCAAAGACATTTCATCACTTGATTTGTTCTAATAATACAAATACAACAATGGTCTGTGTGTGGCATTACAACCACAAGGTGGATCCTGTTGTGTATTTGAACGAGCCACAATGAGCAATAGTTTCATTAGTAGATAGCTTGATTAAGGCAGCGAAGGGGTTTTCATTGAGAGTGAAAAATTCATTTAATCATTGACTGCAAGTGTTTTTAACTAATAATTTTTTCCTCTGTATTTTTTTTTGGGGGGGGGGGTAATTAACAGGAAAAACACCCTACAGGAAAAATTGTTACACTGTTATATTGTTACATTTCAACAGCCATCAGGCTTTTTTTTTTACATTGTTCCTTGAACCTGACAACTGTTGGAAAATGGTGCACACTAATCTCAGCGATTGACTGTCGACAGTACAACATTATTTTCAATCTAACTATCTGTCCCATAATATCAAACTAACTATCTGTCCCATAATATCAATCTGACTATCTGTCCCATAATATCAATCTGACTATCTGTCCCATAATATCAATCTGACTATCTGTCCCATAATATCAACCTAACTATCTGTCCCATAATATCAATCTGACTATCTGTGCCATAATATCAATCTGACTTTCTGTCCCATAATATCAACCTAACTATCTGTCCCATAATTGTCAATCTGAATATCTGTCCCATAATATCAACCTAACTATCTGTCCCGTAATATCAATCTGACTATCTGTCACATAATATCAACCTAACTATCTGTCCCATAATAGTTCACTATGGTCTGGTAAAAGCTTCCTTTCACTGAAATACCAAAGTAGTTACAGTTGTTGATCTACCGCTATTGTCTTTGATGGCCCCTCCATAGTGTTCCAGTCTTTTTCTTGCCACTCTATTTCATTGTAAACAACTCAAAAAGCATTGAATCCAATAGTACCCTATTCATCATAATCATCTTTCTTGGCATCTTCTTTGTCGAGCCAAAGATAGCAGAACCGTATGTTGAGGAAAGCTAAGTGCAGCAGTCTTTTTGAGCAGTAGTAGAACGATTAAAGCTAGCTAGCTATGAAAGAACCGGATGAGTGTTCCTCATTAAAAAGGAACACATCAATACAGGGTTACAACAGAAAGGTCCAATATTTATGATAACTATTGATGCTGTGTTGATTTATCAATACGGCTGTATGAGGTCTGGTTCAAGGACATTATCTTTAAATAATAGATTCTGCACATAAAGTACATGGGAAATCGAGATCTATGAAAGCGGGTCTGATTTGACTTCAGTTCTGCTAGTGTTCTCCCACTTTGCTGGAGCTGGTGTGCTGCTGCTGTTAGTGACTGCATGCTGAATGTTGCACATTTCCTTGTAGCCTCGAGAGACCAATTGTAAATACACATGAACACAAAGAATGGTGTAAACTGCATCCTTGGAGCATCTCAATTCACACAATGCTTTTTTTTAAAAAAATGTATAAAGCTTTCCAGTGAGCAGTTCTAGCAGGAATGCAAAATATAACAGCTATTCTGTCTGCTGAAGAGAGTCCTTAGACCGCCCTCTGACGCTCACATCTCCTTCTCCTGAGACTTCAACATGAAACTATTCTGAATCAACATTAGCACATAGCAGCAATGTGAGTGCCTCTTTTGAGAAGCACAAAATGGCTATGGGTTTGCATTAGTCTTGCGGGAGCAGAAAAGACTCCAACATGCAACCTGACTTGTCTCTTGGATCAACCCCTCGACCTCATCATCCCCACCACCTCTCCAAACCACAGTGCAGTGATAATCAGGATCTCTATATCCTGCCCTGTTAGATTGGGGCTGCATGACCCGTGCTTTGGCCTCACCTTCCACACCACCTCTCCAAACTGCACCTGACACCCGTGCTGATGTCAGAGCTGCAAAATCTCTGGTTGGTTTAGAGTTTTAGTTGTTTTTTTGGTGGCAGGACGTTATATCAAAGATGACATTCCATGAATATTAATGCTTTCTAGGAATGTGGCCTTGTAGGTTCCAAGAGAATGGGAACAAGCTTTGTAAATATTATGTTAAACAGAGAGGATTTGTAGAGGGCCTTGCCGGTGACGTCTCTTCTCAGAGCCTGCTGGAGCAAAGAAAGACTCACGTTGTATATCCCAAATGTCACCCTATAGTGCACTATTTTGGCCAGAACCCAATGGGCCCTTGTCAAAAGTTGTGATAGTATTTGGGATATAGCCACTATTCTACTGCCATTCATTAATCTGTTTATATTTAAAACTCTTGACCCTGTTGTGGCAGTAATCCATGACAGAATGCCATACGGTCCATTATTGAAAGGAATATCAATGGAAAGAAATGTGGATGTCGGTTATTCTGATTTAAGTTAGGCCTGACTGTCTAAAAGAGGAAGGTATATTGTGTGATTAGATAATGCAGTCAGCAGAATCTGAATCATAGCTTTTTGGGAGACTCCCACCTCCCATTTATTAAATTGCGTGGATCTTGCCAGAAGAGTTTTGTGTTGATACAGTAGGTATCTGTACAATGCATATTGGATTTGTTCTCTCTCTGGAGGTGTCTTGGGTTATTGTCCTGTTGAAAAACAAATGGTAGTCCTACTAAGTGCAAACCAGATGGTATGGCGTCTTGCTGCAGAATGCTGTGGTAGCCAGGCTGTTTAAGCGTGCCTTGAACTCTTAATAAATCATAGACAGTGTCACCAGCAAAACACCATCACACCTCCTCCTCCATGCTTCATGGCGGGAACGACACATGCAGAAATCATCCCAAAGACACAGCGGTTGGAACCAAAAATCTCAAATTTGGACCCATCAGACCAAAGGACAGATTTCCACCGGTTTAATGTCCATTGCTCGTGTTTCTTGGCCCAATCAAGTCTCTTCTTCTTATTGGTGTCCTTTAGTAGTGGTTTCTTTGCAGCAATTCGACCATGAAGGCCTGATTCACGCAGTCTTCTCTGAACAGTTGATGTTGAGATGTGTCTGTTACTTGAACTCTGTGAAGCATTTATTTGGGCTGCAATTTCTGAGGCTGGTAACTCTAATGAACTTATCCTCTGCAGCAGAGGTAACACTGGGTCTTCTTTTCCTGTGGCGGTCCTCATGAGAGCCAGTTTCATCATAGCGCTTGATGGTTTTTGCAAATGCTTATTTGAGCTGTTCTTGACATAATATGGACTTGGTATTTTACCAAATAGGGCTATCTTCTGTATACCAACCCTGCCTTGTCAAAATACAACTGATGCATTAAGAAGGAAAGAAATTCCACAAATTAACTTTTAACAAGGCTTTATTACAGAGAGAAATTCTCCTCAGTTTCATCAGCAATCCAGGTGGATGGTCTCAGACGATTCCACAGGTGAAGAAGCCAGGTGTGGAGGTCCTGGGCTGGCATGGTTACACGTGGTCTGCGGTTGTGAGGCCAATAATCTATAACGACGTTGGAGGTGATTTATGGTAGAGAAATTAACATTCAATTCTCTGTCAACAGCTCTGGTGGACATTTAATTCAACACATTTGTGCACAACATTTAAGATAAATAAGCTTTTCGCGCATCTGGAATGATTCTGGGATCTTTTATTTCAGCTCATGAAACATGGGACCAACACTTCAGATGTTGCGTTTATATTTTTGTTCAGAATAATTCTGTGGAAAGATGAAGCTGTCTAAAAGGTGGTGTCCCGCTCTGACCTTAGATTTCTCTGTTTTCTTTATATTTTGGTCAGGTCGGGGTGTGACGAGGGTGGGTATGCTAGTTTTGTATTGTCTAGGGTTTTTGTATGTCTAGGTATTTGTATGTCTATGGTGGCCTGAATTGGTTCCCAATCAGAGGCAGCTGTTTATCGTTGTCTCTGATTGGGGATCATATTTAGGTAGCCATTTTCCCTTTTGTGTTCGTGGGTTCTTGCTCTATGTTTAGTTGCCTGTCTGCTCTATTCATATTAGCATCACGTTTCCTTCGTTTTGTTATTTTGTTATTTTGGTCAGTGTTCTTTCTTTAATAAAGAAGAATGTACGCATACCACGCTGCGCCTTGGTCCGATTCATATAATGAATGTGACAGGTGGTGTAACTTAGGCTGTCTGTGTACCACTTCACTGCTTAGTGTCAAAGGCACCACTGCAGTGGTAGATTTTCTGCGGAAAATGTCAATTAAATTACTACCCACTAGATGTGATTGACAACAGACTATTTATTGTCTTTTACTCACTAATTCCATGAAGGGTACCACACAACTGTGGTTACTGTGATGGTTTGTTTTGTTTGTGTGGAACTCTGCTATTATATTGCGGTCAATGAAATGAAATGTGTGTCCCAAATAGCACCCTATACACTACAGAGTGCACTACTTTTAACCAGAGCTCTATGGGCCCTGGTTAAGAGTAGTGCACTATATAGGGAATAAGGTGCCATTTGGGATACAGACGAAGTCTCCATAAATTGGTAGTTCTGTCGTTAGTCCATTAACCTGCTGCTATATTTGGGGTGTGATGGTTCAGCACTAACTGACAGTTATAGCATAGTTTTCCTTGGCCAATTGGGTTTGCATCAAAGCCCAATCGCATATCTTTCTTCTTGAGCAATGTGTTCAAAGGGAGTCAAAACAGTTTGATATTCTTTCATTGTTTTACAAATCTAACTATGTTCGTGGTGTGATTTCTGTGGGTTATCTTAATGACACTCCTGATCTACATCATTTGGAGCAATGTGAAGTGATTTCTTTCAGTATGAGGAGTAGATCAAGATTAAATGTAATGCATCATCTCCTATGATTCACTCTCTTTCTGAGAGGGAATGATTCAGACCTCATCTGCTCCTCATACTTCAACTGAAAGAAATCATTTCAAATTGCTGCAGAAAATGGTATGAAGCATATGAATAAAGTCACCGAATGCCTTCTTCCTGTAATACTCATCCAAGTGGGTTATAGGATACAGTAGAATTAATTCTCTCCTTGACTCAGGCCTAATCAAACCTCAAAATCTCAATGTAATAGAGCTGCTTTATAAATATACTTCCTTGTTTTCAAACAGGAAATTCACTATTACGTGGATTAATATCACACTTACTGGCATAATCACATTTGATTGAAATCAGTGTAGGCATGTGTGAAATTTCAGTTGCCTGGTCAACCTCCTACTTATTCACACTCTAAATAATGAGTCACACTAAGCACATGAACACTTACCAACAGCCAATGGCAAACACTATAAAACGGTTATAACGTCACAAAAGAAAGGCCTTTACAAAATTCTGTTATCAACCAGCCGAGACAACTCATTTCAATTTTTGGATTTCGTAAAACATTTATCCAAATAGCAAAAACAAGAATGGCCCATTGTTCATATTATTCCACAGAGAAAGGAAGAAGGAACCATGTCTCTCTGCTGCTGCTGGTGGCAATGTAAATTCCCCTTCCCTCTGGAGACCATCAAGGTCATTTCAGTTGAAATCATTGCTATTCATAATCATACTTACAAAGACGAATACCCTTCTGTTGTAACCCTTTTCTCCAGAAGTACAGTAAAGTCTGTTGTAAAGCCTAAGTCTATTCCCCTCACACTATGGCTTCGTCCCAAATGGCACTAATTTTGACCAGGGCCCCATTAAATGTAGTGCGCTATATAAGGAATAGGGTGCCATTGCGGACACAGCATCTACCTTCCCCAGTGCTTCCCCTTCCCTCAGTCAGTCCTAGCCCTCCCTGTGTCCTGTGCGCCCAAGGTCAGCCTTAATGATGACGGACTCAGCAGGCTGCTGCCATCCCAGCCTGGCTCTCTGTGCCCCGTTATACCCCCTTTACATCACAGCCCAGAGTCACTCAGGGAAGCGTCCCAAATGGCACCCTATTCACTATAAAGGGAACAGTGTGCCATTTGGAAAGCAGCCTCAGTGACTACACACAACATTGGCAGCAGCCAACCTTTTTTAAATTGATTTATTTATTTCACCTTTATTTAACCAGGTAGGCTAGTTGAGAATAAGTTCTCATTTGCAACTGCGACCTGGCCAAGATAAAGCTAAACAGTTCGACACATACAACAACACAGAGTTACACAAGGAATAAACAAACATACAGTCAATAATACAGTAGAAAAAAAGTATATATACAGTGTGTGCAAATGAGGTAAGACAAGGGAGGTAAGGCAATAAAATAGGCCATAGTGGCGAGGTAATTACGATATAGCAATTAGACACTGGAGTGATAGATGTGCAGAAGATAAATGTGCAAGTAGAGATACTGAGGTGCAAAGGAGCAAAATAAATAAATACAGTATGGGGATGAGGTAGTTGGATGGGCTATTTACAGATGGGCTATGTGCAGGTGCAATGATCTGTGAGCTGATCTGATAGCTGGTGCTTGAAGTTAGTGAGGGAGATAAGAGACTCCAGCTTCAGCGATTTTTGCAGTTCGTTTCAGTCATTGGCAGCAGAGAACTGGAAGGAAAGGCGGCCAAAGTAGGAATTGGCTTTGGGGGTGACCAGTGATATATACCTGCTGAAGCGCGTACTGCGGGTGGGTGCTGCTGCTATGGTGACCAGTGAACTGAGATAAGCGGGGCTTTACCTAGCAAAGACTTGTAGATGACCTGGAGCCAGTGGGTTTGGTGATGAGTATGAAGCGAGGGCCAGCCAACAAGAGCGTACAGGTTGCAGTGGTGGGTAGTATATGGGGCTTTGGTGACAAAACGGATGGCACTGTGATAGACTGCATCCAATTTGTTGAGTAGAGTGTTGGAGGCTATTTTGTAAATGGCATCGCCGAAGTCGAGGATCGGTAGGATAGTCAATTTTACGAGGGTATGTTTGGCAGCATGAGTGAAGAATGCTTTGTTGCGAAATAGGATGCCGATTCTAGATTTAATTTAGGATTGGAGATGCTTAATGTGGGTCTGAAATGAGAGTTTACAGTCTAACCAGACGTCCAGGCATTTGTAGTTGTCCACATATTCCAGGTCAGAACCGTCCAGAGTAGTGATGCTGGACAGACGGGCAGGTGCGTGCAGCGATTAGTTGAAGAGCATGCATTTAGTTTTACTTGCATTTAAGAGCAGTTGGAGGCCACGGAAGGAGAGTTGTATGGCATTGAAGCTCGTCTGGAGGTTAGTTAGCACAGTGTCCAAAGAAGGGCCAGAAGTATACAGAATGGTGTCGTCTGCGTAGAGGTGGATCAGAAAAAAACAGCAGCAAGAGCGACATCATTGATGTATACAGAGAAGAGAGTCGGCCCGAGAATTGAACACTGTGGCACCCCCATAGTTGGTGAACCAGGCGAGGCAGTCATTTGAGGAACCAAGGCTGTGGAGTCTGCCAATAAGAATGTGATGATTGACAGAGTCGAAAGCCTTGGCCAGGTCGATGAATACAGCTGCACAGTATTGTTTCTTATCGATGGCAGGTATGATATCTTTTAGGACCTTGAGCGTGGCTGAGGTGCACCCATGACCAGCTCTGAAACCAGATTGCATAGAGGAGAAGGTACGGTGGGATTCGAAATGGTCGGTGATCTGTTTGTTAACTTGGCTTTCGAAAGACCTTAGAAAGGCAGGGTAGGATAGATATAGGTCCACCTATACCAATTCATTTCTAGAGACAGACAGAATGAAAACTCAGAAGCTTAAGTGCTGGACAGGCAACAGTGAGAGCGAGACTCATCATTATGAATCACATCATCATATAGGGCCTCATTGTCTATTTATAACCCATTCACTCTGATACAGTTTCACCATTGCCTGCGTTTCCAATTTGGAGTATCTCATACTATTTATCATAACTGTCCTTCAGGGGCCAATGATTTCGATGGCTCATAGCTAGGCTGGCTGGCATGAAAAGATAATTGCAGATTAAAGATAACATGAAAGTCAAAGCCTCAGGGTATCTGGTGTGGAGTACACAAAACATTAAGGACACCTGGTCTTTTCATGACAGACTGACCAGGTGAATCCAGGTGAAAGCTATGATCTCGTATTGATGTCACTTGTTAAATCCACTTCAATCAGTGTAGATGAAGGGGAGGAGACAGGTTAAAGAAGGATTTTTAAACCTTGAAACATGGATTGTGTATGTGTGCCATTCAGAGGGTTTACCGGCAAGACAAAAGATTTAAGTGCCTTTGAAAGCGGTATGGTAGTAGGTCCCAGGCACACAGGTTTGTGTTTTCTTTTAACGCTCAACAGTTTCCGGTATGTATCAAGAAGGGTCCCCCACCCAAA